>NC_139411.1:26332500-26520000 GCF_905368555.1 Meleagris gallopavo | reverse complement strand
GTTCGTTCTACACACGCTCACACAACGTGCTTGCACTGATTATTTCACCAACACCCGCGTCTCTGAAACGGCACCACAATAAAGCTTCTCCCAGATTTCTGAATGGCGAAATGAAACAGGTATCACCCTTAGGGATGAACACACATAAAACTGCAAAACTAACAACAAAAATTCTACCTACAGTAATTAAAATACATATTTTAAGCAAATGTACCGGCCAATAATATTTTCCTTGAGTAAGAGGAAAATATATGCTTATATTCTATAAGCATTTCTTTTATTAATATTTTTTTCACCTGCGTTTGTCCTCAAATACTCAGCGTTTTAATAAACTTTTATCTGCAACCACCAAAAATTCCATTTCCAGTGCAGGGAGTTTCTCACAAAACCTGTTACAGGAGTTTCGTGGCTGCATTTCTGGCTTCAGAGCCACACAAATGCTCCACCAGCTTACCCATGTTGTGTGCAAACACAAGTAATCCTCCTCCTCCTCCTCCCAAATACTGCACTTGGGTCTTTTTCCTCTTTTTTTTTCTTTTTTGTTTAAGACGTGGAATTTGCTAGGATACTTCATCTGGCACATAATGCTTTTGAGCATCTTATATCACCTCAAAAATCCACGTCATTTATTAAAATTTCATGTTGGAAGATTCACCCATTTTTGTATATTTAAGTTCAAAGACTCCGATCAGTTCTGTGTTTCTGACCGAGCAGAAAAGAGAATAAGAACTGTAAATTTGTCTCTTCCTTTCTGCTTTCTGAGACACAAACATGGTAGTATCTTTTGCTACGCATACAAAGTTGAAGAAGTATGCTATTTTAATTGAGTCCTCCGCACCCAAATATTTTTGATAAATCGATCAGTGTGCTATCTCAATTTTACTTTAATAAAATTTAGACAGTAATATCTTTTGTGGATTTTTTTTTAATGTTGATACTCACTTAACCTACTTGCAATTCTAAAGAAGTCAACACTTGATTGTGACAATGTTCAAAAGAATTTCCTATGCCACAAGCACAGTAAAAACTTTCACCAATTAGTGCAGGAAAAAAGGAGGGAAAAGCCAGAGCGCTGGTGCTCAAAGAGCCAGGCCTTGCGGCAAAGCTGTCATGTCGAGTGGATTGATCAACAGGACCGCAATTTCTAATGGCATGTTGTCATGAAAAGTCAGCCACGGGGAGCCACCTGCTTTACTCCTCATAGACAGCTAGGGAGAGGAAGGGGAGAGAAAAAAAAAAAAGCCGTTCCGTACCTAGCTCTGCCAGTCCCTTTTGCTGACAATTTTGGTAAGGGTCTCCTGATTTTTATGCAGGCGGAATATGTCAAATCTCCAACCGTATTATCCAGCCTCTAAGATAAGAGCCACAGAGAAGGCTGATGCTCTTTTTGGGAGGAGGGAGAGGGAAAAGCGGATGAAAAAAATTATCTCAATCCCCCAAATACTTCTCAGATCAGAAAATACATCCGTCACATCTCTAAACCAACAAAGTTTGTCAACGGCTTACAACGCACATCTAAGGCATTCTGCAAGGCGAGAGCAGCACAGAGCGTAGACCTCCTGTCCATGGCTTTATTTCAGCACCACCTCTCTTCAACCTCACCAGATCAGAAAAGCCCACATTTGACATAGCGTTATTTGCTTTGTTTCAATCTAGTTTACCTCTGACTTTGAGGAGAAGTTTGCTTATCCTATGATCGCGGCATCATTCTGTCCCGGAACCCAATCTTAGCTCACGTGGCCAATGTTTTATACTGAATATCACAGGCAACTGTACAAAATTCTGTGTTGCAAAGCTCACAGCTTCCTTATTTTGCTGCTGGAATATTTCCTTGTGCTTAATGTAACACAACTAATACTTCAAGAACATCCACAAACTTACCTTTGGAGCCCAGCACCAAACAGACTGTCTTAATTGCTCTCCAGGAATGTGCTAGTGTCATTTAACCCATGGCTCAGATTCTCACTGCTCAAAAGACATGGAGATTTCCCTCTTTTAGTGCACACAAAGCCAAATATATCACTCGCAGAATGTACTGCAGTTGCCGAAGTAATTTAAGTCTACTTAAAGAGATACTCCAACATTGTGCCATTAGGAAAAATGGAAACGTTGAACTTGGATAGAACTCTTGGAAATCTCCTAGAATTTTTCAACCTTTTTTTAACCCTAACTATTCACTGATTGGAACAGACATTTAGTTTTGTTTTGTGTGCACAAAAGACTTCGCGTTTCATACCTGTTTGCTTAGAAGGGTCCAAAACAAAACTGGGATGTGCAGTAACTGCTAATTTCAGTGATTTTTTTGAAACTAACCAGAAAATTTTGGGGAAAAAAAAATCCAACAACCCTCATCTATGTACAAAAGAAAAAAGTCAAATAAAAGTTAAAGAACTTTAAAGTTCATGAAACCAAACCCCACTTGGCATGCAAATCACGTACTGTAACCTTTTATCGGCGCAGCCTCTGGTCTCATCAGTCGATGAAATTCTCAGCCCGCGGCAACAGCTTAGCCGAGGGACGCAGACCAATGAGAAAATATTCATTGTGTTAGCATTTCAAATGGCGAGAAAGGAAGAAGAAGCGCTAACTGATCACTGCCCGTGGAATTAATTGGATATTCCAAGAATAATGTCTCTCACTGAAGATCCTTGGAGGCTGAACGCTAGTAGAGACCACATTTTGTGCGGCGCCTTCAAAAAGAGACCGCTTGGGGGTAGTGGACATATTAGGGTTTTAGTGCATTTCCCTAAAGGCCAGAAAATAATCAGATGCACTGAACCAAACTCAGCTAATCCATTCCATAATTATACACACAAATCCAATAAACTTTGTCACATTACTGGAAAATTAAACTATTACAGTGAAGCCTCTTGCTACTTTGAACAAGTTTGAATTCCCATTTCACCCAATAAAAGAATGGGGGAAAAAACCCACGATGGTGAAAGTCAGAAGTTTTGGAGATTGCACATGCCCACGTATGGGCTCACATACATGTGCACATACTGGAGCCCAGAGTAAGAGTAATGCTTAGTTGTTGGCTTCTGTTATGTTTAAAGCTCAGGTAGGTGTCCCACAGCTTCCTTCCTTTATATCGAGGGGATTTACGTTTCAGCTTTATTGCACATAGCCCAAGCATATGCAATGACCCTGACCAATATTAGTATAGATTTCCTTAAGACACATCTTAATCTAACCTTTTCAAGACTCTTTTGCTTTCAGACTCAAAACAGCATAAAAAATGAGCATTGTTGTGGAGCACTGAGAGATTGAACTAAGACTCAGGCTTGGTCCAAAGCAGTAGCCCTCTGGATAAACAGCTGCTTGTGCAACGAAATAAGCTCCATAGACCAAAAAGTATAAGAGGAAGAAGAAAAAGAAGAAGGGGAAGGAAAAAAAAAAAAGAAAAAAAAAAGAAAAAAAAAAGGGAAGAGGAAAAAAACTGAGATTAGGAACCTTCCCAAATGTTGCATCTTTCCTATCGACCGCTGGCCTAGCGTGAGGTGTCAATTTTGACTCCAAAGAGAGCACACGAATTCGCAGCGGTCCCATTATGCGGTCTCTGCGCTCATTGTAAATTCTGTCAACGAAGTCAATCTTATTAACTTCCGCACTGGTTCACACATGACATTTTCTTCAATTTTCTTGCTGACATCAAAAACATCAATTAGCAGCCCGAAAATAGGAAGGAACGAATGACAGAGCCTGATAACGTCAACTATTTGAAGCCAAGGGTAAATCTATTCTCCAGTTCTGAATGCGTTCATTACAATTGCATTTTCAAAGAAGACCTCCAAATAGCAAAGAAAATTAAATTTATCATCTAGAAATGCCTAGAAATTGTTTTTTTAATCCTATGTCTATCTCTCAATCCCAGAGTGTAATACAAAGTATCGCAATTCAGTTTTATGATAACATGCCACAACTTTAATAGAAAGTTTATAAAATATGCAGCCCTTGCCGTACTTCCTATCACATAACAACTACAAGGGTTGAGAAAATTTGTCCGGCAGATTGTAGTGTTGCCTTGTCTGCTCCATCAGTTCTCATAGGCTGGCACAGCACTTATATACACACACGCGCACGCACACACACACACACATACGTTGCTGCTTGTGAAGAATTTACAAGCTCCGTGATACTTTAAAACCCCAGCAAGCACTGCATTGCTGTGTGCAGGGGAGCTGCCTTCCATTTGCATTGCCCAACTCTTTTCATGTGCCCAAAAAAACAAGCCCAGCTCCCCACCCGTGAAGGCAAAGGGAACGTCCAAGCCAAGGCTTCCCGCGAGCTGTCAGGCACAAGGCACACGCGTTCAATCTGCTGCCACGACTTCCGTTCGCTGAACTCTCACCCTCTTTTCGTTTTGTTGACATTTTCAAAAATAAATACATAAAAATAACCTCCCAATAACGCTGGAACAAGACACCCGTGTCAATGCAACACGGTCCATTTACTGCGCTCAGCAACAAGTCTATGGAGAAAGAGAAGCGTATTTAATACGAGTCAAAAAACGCTACACAATAAACCTGGTTTCGGTGTCTTTAAAGAAGCCCTCGCCTTTATTTATCTATTTCTTTATTTATTTATCTGCCTGCTTTGTGAGCCGTCGTTTCATGCTTGTATTACATCTCCTAGGGAGTGAATAAAAGCAAGTTTAGTGGCAACCAAAGACACTCACTTGGACTTAATGCAAACAGAAAGAGCAGCTACACCCTGATAAACAGATCACATTCCTTCAGCCCATTGATTTTTTGATCTTTTGACATTTTTTTAGTTGCTTCCGTTCCTTTCCTTGTCTTTTCCTCAATGTCATAAAAGACAAAATGTCTCAGCAATTGATGGCAGGGTATCTATTAACTGTCAGTCCGCCCTTTTTTTTTTCCTCGGCTCTGGCTGAGAAAGTACAAAATAGGAGGCTGAGAACTGGCAAAGAAACAAATCATAGAAATCGTCTAATTTAATTGGCTAATCATATTCTGTTGTTTTGGCTTTTCCGCATCTGATCTCTCTGGGAAGCAGCTGGAAGGTGAAAGGGGGAAGGAAGAAGGTTATGTCGATTGGGTTTCTCTAATTTTTATTGCTACATGGAAACAAACTAGAGATGATGGAGCAAAGAAAATGCAGCAGCACAGCTCCTGAGAGGCTTGCTGAGGAGTCTCCATTTCTACCGCAATATTTTCCTGCCCGTGCACAGAAACAAATCCAGAGCAGAAAGAGCGAGGCGGCTCAGGCATGCTTAGGGGAATGCTGCAAATGAAACATGCGGTTGATGCTTGAAAAACTTGTAGAATTATTTTACAACAGAAAAAATGAAAGAGATATTTGTGACTGATGGTAAATCAGTTTGTTTGGGTTTTTTTCCCTAAAAAAAGTCCACTTGGCTATTTTGATGTTTGCAACAGCCCTCACACCAACAGTGGTCAGAACAATTCAAGGCAAATTGAAGCTTACATTTTATCTCCTGAAATTCAGCACAGGTAACTGTAACCTTTGCTGAGGAGATGTTTGGTTTAAGAAGACAAATTATCAGTTAGAAAAAAATTTGCAATTGGTCAAGATATGAGAAAAGCAGATTGAAACTCACAATCAATCATTTAACATTAATAAGAAAATGTAAAGTATTCTAGGCAACATATAAAATGTTCAGAAGATAACTACGTAAAAAAATTAGTGCATGATTGTGTTTGATTTTTGACTGCAGAGCCTGAAAAAAATGGCCAGAGAGGCTGCTGCTTTTGGTTTTGCTGTATTTCATGCAGCAAAGAAGCAAGTGGCACAAGATAAATTATTTTACATGCAAATATAGCAATGCCATTCTAGGAACAGCTCCTTTTCTACAGACTGCTCTAAGTACAGAAGGGAGAGCAAAACATAATGAATTTGTCTTGCAATAGCTTTCATTTTGTTTTGTGTTAGAGATGTCTAGGAATAGGACTTTTTGGTTAGGGCTCAATCCTGGTAATCTGCTGCAAATGGGAGTTTTGCCTGAGAAGGACATCAGAGATCTCTGGTTTCATCCAGACAAGTCTGGGCTGTGCTGAAGGAGCACTTTTTCTTTTTCTTTTAAAATAAAATATATCTTTCTGACAAGAATTGTTTCATTTTTGTCAAGAAGACAGTCTTATTTTGTGAATGAACCTGCATCCACTTGGAAGAATAATGCTAAGTAAATTTGATTAAATGAAAAAAAAAAAGGGTAGCACCTGTTAAGTGCAAAAGATATTCTTAAAAAAAAAAAAAAAAGAAAGAAAATAAAAAAAAAAAAAGAAAAAATACTGAATTATTTCTCATAGAACCTGAAATACTGTACAGCGTGCCAGGAATTGGTTTCCTTTTTTTCCATTTAAATAAGTTCAAGTTTAACTGGAACAAGCAAACACACACAGACTTGGAAATGCATTTATCAGATTGAAAAAAAAGGGAGAAGAAATCTGGATGAGGGTAGCTTAGAAAGCACTCCTTAGAAGAAAGAAGGAAAGAAAAGAAAGAAAAGGAAGGAAGGAAGGAAGAAGAAGGAAGGAAGGAAAAAGAAGGAAGGAAAAAGAAGGAAAAGAAAGGAAAAGAAAGGAAGAAAAAGGAAGGAAGGAAGGAAGGAAGGAAGGAAGGAAGGAAGGAAGGAAGGAAGGAAGGAAGGAAGGAAGGAAGGAAGGAAGGAAGGAAGGAAGGAAGGAAGGAAGGAAGGAAGGAAGGAAGAAAGAAAGGAAGAAAGGAAGAAAGGAAGGAAAGAGAGAAAGAGAGAAAGAGAGAAAGAAGAGAAAAGAAGAGAGAAGAAAGAGAAAGAAGAAGAAAGAAAGAAAGAAAGAAAGAAAGAAAGAAAGAAAGAAAGAAAGAAAGAAAAAAAAGAAAGAAAGAAAGAAAGAAAGAAAGAAAAGAAAGAAAGAAAAAAGAAAGAAAGAAAGAAAAAGAAACGGTAGAAATAAAACACGTGAGTGGCCAACAGCAGCAGAAACACTGACCAGAGGTTAGCGATGGGCATGAACTCTGGTTATGTTTTTTTAAACCCCGCGCTGTCCTTGAAACGGAGGCTGCATACGGCTCCATTAGATACAGCCACGGTGCTCTTGATCTATTATTTACGAAGAAAAACCCTTCACTACTTAAGTGGCCCCTTCTACTTCAGCCTTCAATTTCAGCCGCATCAAACAACTTGGAAGGGGGGGCGAATAGAAGGGGAGGGGGCAAAACTTGAGTTCATATTATAATTGTATGCAAGAGAAAATTATACTCTAGAAGGAAAATTCACAATGCCTGGAATTAGGTTTTGCATCCAAATTGCAAACATGATGGCTTCATCAAGAAAAGCTTAAATAATACCCACAGTTTTTAATAAAATGATGAGGTTTCAACAGAAAATTTATACGTAGCTACATAAAACAATTCATTTCTTCTCTAAAAAAGTGAGATGAAAGAGCAAATCTGAATTGTAGGACTTCTCTTTGTAAAAATCTCCATTTTTCATTAAAATATAATTTTGCATTAAATTCTGTAATTATCAAGACTATTCTTTAAGTCATACTGCATTCAATCTAATTAGAAAGCTTAGATCTCACCTTTGTACTGAACTTTCAACTCTCTGATGCCAATTAGAAACTATTTTAAATGAATTTCCCAATTAAACTGGCTCCTGTGATCAATTCTGACATAAGATAAAACCCAGAATTTTCAGAGAGAGAACAAAAAAAAAAAAAAAAAAGAAAGAAAAGAAAAAATGAGAGGCATGGATATACTGCCTATCTATATTTCTGAAAATATTTTGAATGGATTTGGCATCCTTATTATGAAGAATATCTCATCTCCCATACTTGGAACATCCTCTCAGAAACAGCTTATATCAGAAATGTTTAAACTGCAATTAGCATTGTTTCATTATTCAGCACGTTTCCATTTTCAATAAATATCATGTTTTATTACGCTCTGTATTTGGTTCTCACGTTATAAACTATCACATTAGATGAATTATAAATGTAAACTATTAACAGTTTAGATTCTTTTAAGTTGTTATCAATTTCAGGCTTTTGACAGCTTAAAGAAAATTCAGTAAACATACCTCCTCTCTTCTGGAAAACTGCTTCTATAAAGCCAACAGTCATCTCACAATTAATAAATGGTTCTATTCTCCTTTTGTGGAGCACAAAATTAACCAAAGTTTCCCACATAAAGGGCCATATAATTAACGTTAGTAAAACGCGTCGAGTTAAACGTAAGATATTCTGGCGGTCTAATTACATCAATGAGTCATTTAACTCCTGTTTGTATCCATTCAATTTATCTTCATTTCAATCAATGTGGATTGATGGATAGTTATCATTAGACGTGACAATGCAGCATGCTGCAGAAACACGCAGGACAACGCGATACTCCAGATAAGGCTGCCAAAGACCTCCTAGCTCTGCAGAGCTGGAAATGACTCCTTGTATACACATCATTGCCTTCACTGAGGGTGTCTACAAGTTATCATTAGGCACGTCCATTGTTAAAGACTAACCAGGTCAGTGTTTCTGATCAGGTTGCAAATTAGGCCAATTGAAGTGTTCTTAACCTACAGACTGGTGTCAGCGAGGACCTAGCAGGATGGAAGCAGCAGCAATACGCACCAGGCACACCACCATTACTGCACATTTCATGCTGAATACAAACAGATTTAAGTAAAACGGTGGTGGGGGGGTGTATGGAGAATAGAAATTACACAAGAAACACATTGCTGTTTTAGTGCAATTTTGATGCAAAGCAATTATTCCGTGGCAAATGTATTAACCAAAAGTGCAGACTTGGGCAATGAGAGCATTAGAGGTGCAGATAAACATGTCATTATAAAGCCAAGGAACCAACATGCATTTCTATTTCAAATTATAATCCTTCCAGCTTTCCGCATAATAGTTAAATAACAGTTTTCAGAAATAAAAATGCTGGCTAAATGAGGGGTTTAAAGTCTGATCCTTCACAAGCATTATGCTTGGCTGAAAAAGCTGATGTTGGGAAGGAGGGGGAAACGGTAAATGGTTTCACTTTTCACGTTTATTATTTTTTCCTCTTGTCTATTTTCCTACATGGATTCTAGAGGCAGGCACTGCATTGCGCCTATTCTCATCAGCAGGGCTTGGCACAGAAGTTGAACCAAATCGACAGAGCATTAACATATAGAAAATACCTCTGCAACCAGATGTTGACACTTCACGAAGTTACACTTTTGTTTTAATAGAACAGCATGCAAGTCATTTATTCAAAGTACGTAACCTGTTGGAGGTTGCCTACTTGACTGCTGAGTATTGGATAAAATAGGCTTTACTGTTGATGGACTATTAGGGGATTGCTACTTAGAGAACTTCCTTATTAACTGGCTTTAAACAGACATAACAGCTAATAGAGATAGGAATGAAGGTTGAAGGAATAACATTAAAATTATTAAAAATACACCCCCAAAAATGTACAAGCCACGCAAAGAATTGTACAAAAAATATAGTAATTCACTGAGGAAGTTCAGAATGCAGATTTGAAGTTTTATATATGTATACACACATCTCCCTACCAGCAAACAACAGAGATATTTGTGCTAATCACATATTTTGTTTATTCGCTGCACTCAGTGAAATAGGGAATACATACAGGGAGCATGTCCACTAATCAATATGCAAGGAATACATTGTCTCAAGAGTACATATTTATGGTTATAAGTTAAGACGATTATGCGGCACGAATTTCTGAGCTGGAAAACTCTTTATCAGCTAGCAAATGGGAAGCAAGCCTCCATTTAGAGCCACATGCAGTGATCTTAAAAGCTACTTGTGAAGTAGAATTAAGCAGAAATGAGTGACAAGGTGGAGAGGATACAGGATGCTGCATGACAAGCAGTGACCAACTGAAGCATTTCAGGTCAGCTGATAAGAGCACGGATCGCCTGACCTCGGTCATTACAACAGATTAATGCATAGAAGTAATAACCTTGTACGTGCACTCAAACTGTCCCAGGTGCTGTTGTAACAGTCTGCACTGGTCTCTATCTGGTGCACAAAGGCTATCAGGACAGGCTGCAGAACGCTGCTGGATGCAGCTGCTGGGACACGCACTGCTGATCCACCCGGGACAGCCCCCAGAAGGAGCCCAACCCTCCACCAGGCAACTTTGCACTGTGCTTGATCAGGAGACATCAGGAAAGACTGCTAGAACTCACCCCACCTCCCAGGACTCCCAAACAATCCCTTCTTGCTGATTACCAGTTTTTATTCCCAACTTTTCCTCTATCTATGTTTTCTTTGCTTGTAAGAGCACAAGCACTGCCAGTTTAAAAACATGCAGCAACCAGACCTCCAAGTGAAACAGAGAGCAGAAGAAAAAGGAAATTAGGAAGTGTTTTGTTAATTAAAGAAAAAAAAAATTAAATAAAAGCTTTTCAGCCAACCTGACTCAAGTTCTGAATGGGTTGCCTCACTATTTGGAGTCGAAACCAAATGACAGTTCCAGGCTGAAAACAATCATTACTGCAGACTGCGATCTAGACCTGGGCCAAACTAAACACAGCTTTGAGGCTCTCCAGGCAATGCTCTGATCATGAGCTCAATCCAAATTATACCGCTTGTTCTCATCACAAATTCAACTTGAAACTAAGAAAACCTGGATGCCTCAACATGCACTTTAAAATATTTTATTCAGAATAAAATGAGGACAAATATACAAAAACCAAAATAAATTGGTGAGCCAGCATCTTGAAAAGTAACCTGACAAGTAAAAAAGTTTAGCATGGATCGATTTTTTATTTTTTTTTCTTTTTCTACGGCAGCAACTTAAGTTTTCCAGAGCAGGAATACATACACACGTGCTGTATTATATGTCTACAGGCTGAATTTGCAGTCAATTGCTATTGCATATCTGTACTCTTAACGGCAAACTTCAGTGGCTCTTTTATAACATAGCTTAAAGCTATTTCAGCCTCGTTTTTTGATGTGTTTACAACCTGGCCTCTAACTTTTGCTCTGGGGTGATATATAGCTGTGCAACATCTGTTTCCAGGAAGATTAAATTATTATTAAAAATGTTTTAAACAAATTAAAATTAATGTGTTTGGGGCTTTCTAGAGAAACAGGCGCCCTCCGTGGTGAGATGGGGCTGTCAAGTGGTATGAAAACCAGCAGAACCTGGAATACAAACCTTTTTTTCTACAGAAAACAAAGACAATACAAGTGTCATTTGCCCTGTTCCTCTGTGGTGAGCTGGATGAACTCTCTACCAATAAAACAGCTCAGCCCTTGACATTTCTGTTGACAATGCATCTCCGCAGAAGAAGTGTGGAGGCAGTCTAGAGCTAGAGGCTGTCCAACAGCAAAGGATATAAATGACAATTGCACCTCAAGTGGGTGGCATTGCCAAAGGTCGTGCCGTCCCCCCCACACCACCTCCCAACATCTGAAGGTCTCCCAGTCATAAAGGAACTCATCTCTACAGCGCTTCTGCCAAGCAGGGAAAGCCACCGTCCCCAGCTGACAGGAGGACAATGAGATGTGAAAAAGTGATTTACTTCGTTTGGTCAGACAGCAGTGAGAAATGGCCCTGAACCTACATCTGGAGCTAACATCACATGAGCCAGTTGGTTAGAGTAATCATGTTCCAGATCCCAATCAAATAATAGGAACACACTATTTAAAAACTACATCTTAGTCTCATTCTCTATCTTGGAAATAACAAGGTATAAAAGGTACAACAGACCTCACCATGATTGGGCTGAATGCAGTTATTTCTGTAGATAAGATAAAGCTTTGAGTCTTAACTGATGTTTAATATTTAAATACAGTCAAAACCCCAGTTGCTATCCCAGAACAAACTAATATCCTCTTTCTTCCCATTTCCTCTCTCCCTCAAATGTCCAATTGTTCTGAGGGGATGGAGATTAATGATATTCATACTTGAATAATAGCTACAGGGAAAAAGCAAGCGAATACATTACAGGACCCAAATTACAGCAGTAAGAAAATACATTGCACTGTGATGTAGAGATATAAATGAATTAATCCTGACATCTGTTTCTTTTGCAGAGGAATTAGGCACAGATTGAAGGTGACCTTCTAAGAAGCGTGCAAGGTGACAAACTAAGATGACGCAGTAGTACCCGCTGCCCTCCAGTGTTAGGGATCAGTACTCACTGCTTCCAAAATCACACATTACAGCCTTTCACAGGGTATATACCACAGGTCACCTCGCTTTGTTCACTGAAATAGGGAGGAATCCCATGAACAGTTACAGTCAGTGCATTTGGTATGCCACACAGAGCCGCCAGAACAAATCAGTACCCTGAAAGCCTCCAATAATAGCCCGGTATTGCTACTGAATAGATCATTCTTTATTAATTTATGTATTTTCTGAAGTGCAGAAATTTGTTTCATTTGCAACTACTACAACAACAGTTAAGAGAATAGCATCACAAAAGCTGCATTTTCAGCTGGTCAAGTGACTTTCATCACAGTGCTTACTCTATTAAGATGCCTGTCAAAAGACCTTTGTGGAATGCTTCCAGATTTAATCAGAACTTCATGCACAAGTTTGGCCCAGTGGCTGAGAAATGAACAAAGTCAACCATTCCAGCAGGTTACAGGACTCTTGCCAAGTCCTTCACTTCACACTCCTCTTTCCTGATAGACCTGAACTAGCATCAGTAGGCTAGAACTGATGCAGTTATGGGATTACATGCCAAAATTAATGCATGTTTTAAAGAACTTTTCACCTTCATAGCATTTCACTGATATTTTTAAAGAAAATACATTAGCTTGGAAGGAAATGTGGCTCCTACATAAACAAAAGGGCTATTTTTCAGAAAGGTTTTAGAATTGGACATGCAATGCATGCTTGAAAAATAAACCACACTCAACAGACTTTTTTAATGAGTCCCAAAGTCTTACAAGGACAAAGAAATATTGGTTTTAATGAACTCTTTAAATAAGTTTTATGGATTTTTTGTGTGTGGGTTTTTTTTTTTGTTTTTTTTTTTTAAGTGAATAAACCTGTTTTAATATGATAGCTTCCATACAGCTCAAGAGATATTCTGGCCTATTGTGTTGGAGGATTAATTTTATTCACCAAGAAAGAGTATACCAACATGTCCTATTATGCCCACCAAACGCAGAGATCTGCACAATGAATTGTGTACTTACATGTGTGTGCAGAATCATTAAATGCCCTTTAAAGCCACGACAACCAGTCTCTTTACTAACTTCCAGTCCTCACTGTGAGAGTTACCCTAAGGCCTCTTGCAAAATCTGAGACAACTTTGAGAATCTTTGCAGAATGGACATGCACAATCTGTGGCTTTAGATGTAGCCAAGAGCCACAGCTGAAGAAAATCCCACGCTCAGTGGCCCACTCTACATATCCACCAGGTACTGTGACACTGCAAGCACAATCAAAGCCTGGCATCTAGCCTGCTGAACCCCATTGACCCACAATGGCTTCGGAACAGGGATGTAGTCCACCCTCCACGCAGAGGTATGACAGCCTTACAGCAGATAAACAGTGTGAAAAGCAGCAACAAGAAATATTTTAAACAGCCCAAGCTAGATGCTCCTGATCTATGGAGCAGCCCAGCACTTGTCTGGCAGCTCTACTTTTGGTTAAAGCACATTTTTTGGTTTGCAAATATGGGAAGTGGGAATAATTTGGGTGCAATCTGGCCCCAACACAGAATGGGAGCTTTGCAACCAACTTTCCCTGAGGGCAGTGTTTTGCCCATTTCTTTTAAGACAACATGGAGGAGGACATGAAGTAATGGATTCCTCTTTGCATTTCATAGAAGCAGGTATTCAAATACTGGAGGCTATCAAAAGAGAGAAGAGCTTCACTTTCTTCTGCCTTCACTAACAGACAATGTAAAAACAATTAGAACCCCTGGGAAAAAAAATAATAATCACAAAATCACAGCAGAAAGGGAAAAGCTCATACTACACGCAGCAGTGGTGCCTCCCAAGCCAAGATTTGCTCCTTGTGAATGTCAACAATCCTTGATGTTTCTCTAATTAGCTTTTGGGTTTCACCTTCTGCTTCTTTGCTATGAGTAACAGAACAAATCCTTTTTTTTTTTTTTTCCCTTTTTTTTTTTTTTTTCTGTAGTTCTGGGGATTTAAGAGGGAGCTGTTGATTTCAGTCTTAGGATTTGACCTTATAATGTGGTCTTCAGTGCACAGGCTTGTGTCTTTCTATTTGCATAATTGACTCACGTGCTATGGGGTCCTACAGAAGTCTCAAATACCCACACAGAAGACACACAACTGACACTTCTACAACTGATCTGGTAGAAATCCCTGCACCTGCAAAGACATGCTTCTGTGTGCTCTCTCACCCTGAGATGGGCTGTGTGAAACCACAAAAATGCAGCTCTGACTGCACAAGCTCCATCTGCACTGTGAGCAATATTAAGGCTAATCCAGCATTCCTAGACTGTGGTGCGAGACATTCCCAGTATAGACCTGCTTCAGCAGCACTCTGCCAGTGAGCCAAGTACTCTAAACCCATAATTTGTCTCGTATTTCTCCAGACAGGCCTGCTGGCTCAGCCGATCCCAGTTGCTCACTCCCGTGCTGTACATTTTGGCCTGGAGAATCAGACCATGGCACCAGCCCTGAGCAATACCACTGGTTGGTCTTCAAAGGTGTTATTATTATTATTAATTTAAAAAAAGAAAAGAAAAAAAGAGTACTTATTTGGTCTTCTAGTCGTGGTAGCACAGCTAAGGGTACTGTTGGTACCATTTATCATTTGTCTGAGTGGGTCCAACCACCATGGACTTCAGCCCAGGACTCTGTGGCTTCCCTTGCATCGTGGCTCATCTGGTCCTATGATGAACTAATTTGGGAAGCTAAATCCACAGAAGAAAACAGAAAAGAAATGAAAATGAAAAAAAAACAACAACAACAAAAAAAACCCACAACCAACCTCTCTTGCCAAGTTATCTGCCATTACAGTTTTCTGAGTTAGCTGATGGGAGTCAGACAAGCCAGCACCATCATCAGTGGAAATGCAGCAGGGAGGCAGTGAGGATATCCTCCTTAGCCACCTTCAATCTGATGCTGTGTCAGCCAGAACACAAAAATGTATCCCAAAGACAGTGTGCATGGGGCGGGGGGTGAGGGTGAAGAGGGGAAGAGTGACTGCTGAAGCTGGCACTGGCACTGGCATTGAAAGAGAAGCTTGTCAAACTGCCCTTGGAGCACACACAATTTAAACTGGAGAAAGCAAGTTTTTGCCAACATGGCTTCACAACATTTTGCCCTCCAGTGAGCAGAATCAACCATATCATCAAAAGCACAGTTTTACTGGCATAATTGCATCTACAGGATCACAGGGGATTTTGCCTGAGCAGCTACAATGGTATTAAAAATAAATAAATAAAACCCACACTTCATTCTATCCTTGACCAGTATATCTGTGGTGGCAAAACTCCTTATAGCATACCTGGCCTGTATTAATAACGCATTTCGTATCAGGAAAATGATTTTCTCCACTGCCTCTGCTGCTTGGTTTAAGTTCTGCAGTTCGCACAATATAAACTAACTTATTTTTACTTCTGTTATGCTCTACCCCCCTCTATCAGATTTACAGACCTACTG
Source organism: Meleagris gallopavo (assembly GCF_905368555.1). NCBI lineage: Eukaryota > Metazoa > Chordata > Aves > Galliformes > Phasianidae > Meleagris > Meleagris gallopavo. The sequence goes on along the minus strand of NC_139411.1, from coordinate 26,504,416 downwards.
GATATCAAACATTGCAGGGGCAAATTTTAAGCCATCTACCCTCCTCTGGTATGAGCTCTGTACAAACAATTTTTCTAAAAAGTAGAAGGAATCCTGGCTGCAAGAAACTTCCTATCGGTATTATTAGTAACACGAGCTCTCTTTTCTAAACATGTAGTTTAATTTCTGCAACTGTTACGCAGGTAGACTTCACCAGCAAAGGTGTAACTGCAGCCACAAAGGAGCACCCCAACCCAGTCACCATAATTAGCAATCCTGTCTTCCCGCTAAAGTTGACTGGCAGAGACCTATTGGGATAATAAAACAGATATAAAATTAGACAGTGCCTCTTCAGATGTTATTGTGAAAATCACTTGGGGATAGAGCCGTCATGCCTGGTGGGCTGCAAGATGGGGAATGAGCAGAGTTAACAGAGTGGAGATGATGCTTGCTGCGAGGGCAAGCACAGGAGGCAGCAGCCACTTGTTGGACTACAGGCACATGTATTTTGTCATCTAAACAGGTGTATGAATACATTTTCAAGAGATGCTCTTCAGCCTTTGAGCTTTTCTACATCCTTCATGCTGGAAAACAGCAGCACCAGTGTGTGCCCACTGTAACTGCCTTGCTCCCCCTGTCATCATTTGTGCCAGACTCCAGGGAGCTGCCCCCACTGTAACCACTCAGGATGACGCTGGAGGGTGTCCATGCCTAGGGAGCACACTGAGTATGCAGTTCCATCAGTTTGCGACAGGGGCACAGGCTCCACAGCCCCCCCTCTGCTCCAGCAAGAAAAAACTTTGGAAAATACTGTCTAGAAACAACTGTGAGAGTATTTCTCATCTACTTTGTCCCATTTGTCCTGGAGCATATGTGTGTATTGTTTACACAGGAAAGTTTACAAGAGAAGAGAAACTTCATTTCCTAAATGTGCACTGAAGTTTCTAAAAGTGATGTAAGAGATAAAACTAGTAACAGCATGTACCTGAAGGTACATGATCACCATTCCATCGCTTCCAAACTGCTGATGTTAAGGAAAAACTCTTCCTGCTTCATACCTGAGTACAGGGCAGAGTGCTTAATGGCAGGGATTTTTGTTTTAAATCACTTCTCTACTGGAGAGGAACCCGAATGGTTGGGACCTCCATGGTATGGCCTCCACATGCTTGTATTGAAAATAAAAAGAAGGAAAAGGATTCTTCTAGGTCTTGTATGTGTCTGCATTTTTACACAGCAGCTCCAACAATATTAATGAATTATATACCCCACAGAGCAGAGAACAGCAGAGTTTACTCCTGACCTTGGTCAGTTCACACCGGGTTAATTTAGGAGGTCATCACTTCTACCCCTCCCCTGGGACTCATGTCCATACATGGATGCCAAAGGAGCAGCCGCATCACCACACACTCAGCTAGCACCCACCTGCTCTGCAGCACCAGCAGCAGGCCGAAGCGGGTGGCTCTGCAGCCAGCTCGTGGGTTGAAGTCCTGCCACACTCAGCTCATGCTCCCCACAGCGCTGCAAATTGCAAGGCTATCTGCCCTTCCAGGCTGGAAACTGCCAGTAGCTTTTAGGTTAGCCCTGTAGCCTTTTACCCATGCTGCTTAAGCGCTCCCCACAAAACCATCCAACAAATCCGCAGCAAGAGCATCTATGCCACATACAGTCAGCAGACTGCAGCTCTCGTTTTCAGCTGTAAAATCCTCAGGGCCTTGTTATTTGTCCAACAAGAACAATAAACCCTGGTGGCTTAGAAATACTGGAATAATGTGATCTGACCCAAAAAGGTCATTTTCTGAACTAATTTGCCACCTCTGCATCTGACATAGGAGACCGCATGCTGTGACGTGGAGCAGGGCTGTGTGCCCACATGGCACTGTGCAAGGCCAGGCTGGGCCAGCCACCGGGGGCTGCAGGGCAGCAGGAGCGGGCCCCAGGCTCCATGCTATGGCTGAGGCACACTGTCTCCTGTTTTTTTTTCTGTTCTATGGCTGCTCAAACACAAACCAGACCCAGCTCCCACCCGCTGTGCCATTGTGTCTGCTCCATGTGGAACTGCAGCAGCGGCTCCCGAAGCCTGTAAGACCAGGCCTTGCTTTAATAAAGAGAGCGGGCTCCTTGCCCTCTTCACACCTCCCTCCACTGCTACACGAAGGAGGGTGAGCCACGTGAGCAACTCACCGCTCTCCCATAGCTGTATGTGGACAGATGAAGGTTTTCCCAGCGCAAGGAGCTAACCCACTGCAGAAACTCTGCCTCAGCCCAGAGGAAGAGGACAGCCAGAGTCTTCCTCTGCACTCAGACAGAGAGCAGCAGCGTAGCACTCACAGAAAACACCTCTTCATCTCTGGCTCTGCCAACAGCAGCTTCTTTCCCCCCTAATCCACCTGGGAGGCACTCACGTTATCAGCTCCCTGTGATTTTTCTCTCCATGCTGGCTGGGCACTACACTTAAGAGTAGTTATCTACCAAACCAGCACTAGGGCAGCCCCAGCATCCCAGGGGAGCTGCACAGACATCCTGATTCCATCCACATGGATGTGTACAGGAGAACTGACATTCAAAGATGCAATAGAAGCATGAATAGCCTGAAAAAAAAGTATTTCAGATTGCCACAGCTCACTTTTAAGAGTGTAAATACATGTTAAAGAATCACTGGGTCTTCAGAATTTGCCAAGAGGAGAAGACCTCGAGGATCCAAGCCTAAAAAAACACAGTAGTAGAAACTCTGCTATGATCCCAACATGCTCATTCCAAGTTAGGCAACAAAGTCAGGAGGATTCAAAAGGTCAGAGATTTTAGCATCTATGCATCTCAGCCACCTGTGGTTCCGCACTGGTATTTACATGGTGGTGTTTTGCCATATTCAATAGCTCCCTGTGTGCTAACCTGGATGTGCCTGCTGCCCTCACAGACACAGTATTCTCTCAATACACGCATATGCTCCAGGACATGGAATCATGGGTCCCTGGAGATGACTCCTTACTCTTCCTTTTGACTTGTGGCCATGGACTTCTGGCATAGGGAGAAAAGGTTGCTGCCAATGCAGTGTTGTCTCCTGGGTTTGGGACTAGCTCATGGGAGTTTAACAGGACTGAACTCCCAGCACAAGGGCACCTTTCCAGTATATAAGCTGACTTGCCCAAGAGAAAAGAAAAACAAACAAATAAAAAACTTTTGAAAGTCACTAACCAAATGGACCAGACAAAATAAGATCAGTAAAAGCAAAGTTCTTTCCCCAGATAATGAAACTGCAGACAGAATTAATGAGAAAATCCTCCTTCCTACTCACCTGATGATCAGCACAGGAGCAAAGCATCTCTATAATGATTTAGATACCTACGCTGCTGAAATTAATCAAGCAGATAGTCCTACTACTCCTAGGAAAGCTACCATTAAGCAAGAAGACCGATCCAATATATAATTTCTACCAGCGTGAGAGGACTTATGCCCCATCACCCTTCAAACATGTAGATTAGATCTACTTAAACTAATGAGACTCAAGCCAATGGTAGGCTAAGTAAACACTAATGCATTTAAAATAACACAATTAAAATTATGTAAGTAAAAAAAATTATGTATAGCAGAATACAGTCCAGTAGCTCTACAGAACAGGGAGCTGAGACCAAAATGAGCCATATTTCCAAGCTCCAACTCCATCACTACCTTCCTTCAGCACATCATTCTACTTTAATGCTTGCAACTTCTCCTTCTACAGAGTTATTTAAGATGCTCTGTTAGAAAAGCATTACATGAGTGGCAAGAAAGGGAAAGCTCTTCCCAACAGCAAAACTTTCCACTAGTGCCACACACAAATCCATGTTTCATTCCCAAATCTATCATGGATGTAAGTGCAAGACCTGCAAGTGAAGGGAGATCACTAACAATGCACAAATTTTCACTGAAGCTGAGTCTGCTCAAGTGCTGGAGAAGGAGTTACTGTGACATGACTGCTGCATACACACAGTTCCACTCATTCCAAGGAGCGTGGGTTGCAATATGTAGTGAAATGAGCATGAGCAGATCTTTTACTAAGTTGACATGGTCAACCTACAGTGAAGTGAACCTTCTTACACTAGTCAGTGCTTTGAGTCATGTGTCTCACTAATCTCACAGGTGACAGACTAGCTCAAGTCTTGCCAAGCAAGAAAATGTCATGCTAATGTCCCTTTATTCACAGCCCATTAATTTCAGTAAGTATATACTATAGGAAAAAACAGTAAAGTGTTGTAAACAAAGAACAGCAGAGACACAACTGAGGCTAAAAATCATGCTGTCACCAAGTAAAACCAAGCACCTTCTAATTATTAAAAGTGGACAATAATAATGATTAACATTGTGTGACATTTTTAAAATTTATGATATGAAAGCATCTGGACAACCTTATGGCCTTATGAAGCAGTTAAATTTCATTCAGAGCAAATACTTTGGTGTGAGGAATGATTTTTACCTCTTCTGGAAATGAAATTTTCCAAATAGTAATAACAATACACAATCCTCCAAAACAGATTAATACTTTTTTGAATAGCCTCTGTGGTCACATGCACAGCCACTAACATGCTCATCAGATGTGTTGAACAAGTGATTACCTGTGAGGGAAGTAGCAAACATTTCTATCAGCAAGCATGCTTACTGAGCAGATGCAAAAAAAATCTGCAGTTACTGTTTTCTTTCTCCTACCACATATAAGATACATATTTGTCTACGTACATGTAAATATGCACTACAGGAAAAGCCACACTTGTTTATATCCTTCACTTTAGAATCATAGAATTACTCAGGTTAGAAAAGACCTTGAAGACCATCAAGTCCTTCAAGAAAGGTAAAGTGCTGCATGTTGTAAATAGTCTTGAATTTTATATATATATAATATATGCATATATGTAATATATTAAACACGTGGGTGTAATACATAGATTATATATAGGTTGAAAATCTCTACATATGCTATGAATGAAATTAGTTGTGTTTGGTCAACGATTATTATTTTTGGCAACAGCATGATATCTTAGGAGCATCACCCTTTTCTATTGCTTAAACAAGTGAACTGCGGCGCAGAGTGAGGGTGGGGGGCTCTCATCCAAGATTATGTGGACATTTGACACAGAGTAATTTTGAAATGCTTTTTATTTATTAAGCCACTTTTAACTTACTGACTTGATACTCCAAGTGTGGGGCTCAGGAAGGAGCCAGCTGCTTCTCCACTTGGCTCATGCTCTACTGAGGATACACAGCCTTGATATTAAGTGCAATTCAAACACAAGCCACCAGTGTCCTACATTAGCTTCCCCCTCATGCCTCCTCCCCTGAAAAGACAGAGGGAAAAAAGGCGTCTTAATGATGCCCAGGGGGTGCCAATAAGTTTAACTACAGAGTCGTTTTTGTTAATGGCATTCTGGCTGATGCAGTTTCAGTGAGGAGGATGAGAGAATCTTTCACTGTGTTTTTCTAAAGCAAATATTTGGCTCTTTCATCTTTCAGTGCTTTAACATGCAATCTGTCACCCAAAAAACCATTTACGTGGGAGTTCATGGAAAATATATCCTGTTTCAGACGGCAATTGAAGAAGGAGGGGTTATCTATTGTACTGCTCAGAAATGTAATTCATGGAAACTGGGTTGCAATCCACACAGTTAGGTATTAACTCACCTGCAGGTGTGACAACACCACAGCTTAACTCCAGTGTTTTGCCCCTTTCTCACCACCACCCCCTTTTCCTGCCCACCCTATCAGCCAGGACTAGATTTATGAAGATGTCTCCATTATCACCAGTCCAAAAGTCCTCAGCAACTTCTACTCATACCGTCAGAGGCTCCAGCTGCTCAGCACAGACTGTAGCTCACAGGATGCCAGCCTTACACTATCATCTACCTGGAGAATACCATACACCTGTCAGCAATACACACTGTTAATAAAAACAAATAAAGAACTGTTATATAACCAAGCGTGCTCCTCCATTGTTTTGTTTTTCCTGGCTAGGAACACCAAGAATATTATACACATATTTGAGCTGCTCCACCTAGCCATTATCCCGAGAGAGAATAGGACAGCCACACTTCTGGTATGTGGATCCACACAACCAGTGCAAACACAGACTTTTCTTGGCTGAACTGCCCTGAGATTACTATGATTTGCAGCTGACCCAATGGCCGCCAGCTCAGTCCTCGGCCACCCAGGTTGTAGCTCCCATTCTCCTTTCTGTCCTGGCTTTGTGACAGGATAAGCTGTTTGTTGTTGTTGTTGATTATTTCCCCTCTCCTCCCTTTTGCTTTGTGCTCAGCCAAACTCCCGCCCTCTTCCCCGTCTGTTAATGTAGAACATCCATGGCAGCAAACAGAAGGAGGTCACTGAACACTTGGCTGTCACGCTGGGTAGTGGCTGCTGCACGAAGGCCCTGTGCAAACATGGCCAGCACAGGGCGTGTAGAACGACAGTGGCACTTGAGGCAGAAGAGGGCTGGCTGCACTTTGGCCATCATTGCTCAGCTAATGTAGCATGGAAAATCACTAGTCATTCTTGTAGTGACACACAAACAAAACCAAGGGATTTATTATTTTTCCCTTTGCCTCTTGACTAAGAAGAAAAGCCAAAAAATCCTCCTCCAACAAGCCCAGGAGTTGCAGACTTTCCTTTACAAAATTCACAGCGCCCTACTTGCAGCTGGCTAATTTTAATTTTAATTGGCTGGATTTAACACTTGGCCAAAGTCTTGCTCTAACTAAACAACTGAGAAGGGATCTGCAACACTGTGCAGTGCAGAATGTGGTGGGTTTGTGTTTAAGAATAACCTATAGAGGTCTTCCACTTGCATTTTCAGAAAACGAAGGATGATTTTCACCTCAGCAGCACAGAAACTTACCATTTCTATTACTGCAAACACAAGGTTAAATGACGCACCCAAAGTCAAAAAGGGCAATGACCTCTTTGATTTGTAGTCTGCTGTTTTAATACTCAGGACAATCCTTTCCAACTTGCAACATTTCCATTTCCAGATGGAAAACTGCTTCCCACTTAAAACAGAAAAATCAGAAGCAACATAAAATCAGCTGCTGATGCTGTCTTTATTCTCTACCTCTGCTCTTCCTTCCTTTTTTTTGTCTATACGCTGGGATCAATTACCTAAATTTCTTGCTCAGATAAAGCAGCGGATCTCCAGTCATTACAAAGACAGGAATTAGATTAGAGGAATTTACCTGCTGGAGACTGCCATTACCTCCCTGAGCAGAAGGGGTGTACCAGCCCATGTCCAGCTCGTGTCAGCAATGCCCTGCCTCACAGCTGCTTTGCTCTAGGGACAAGACACCCACCAGCTTACCACCCCTCCCATAGCCACTTAAATCTACCCCTCCTTAAATTCAAGCAAAACCAGAAGACTTACAAATCTCTGAAGCCCACTTAGCTTGCACAAAACTGTTCTGGGAATGGGATTAGTTTTCTCTCATCAGGGATATTTATATCTGATTAGAAGAAAATATGAAAGAAATGAAGGACCAAGAGCAGCAGATCAATAAGCCATGTGTGCAGCACACATGCAGCAGTGCAGCAAGGCCCAGTCCACCCACTCCTGTGGGAGGCAGAGCAGCAAGTACCTCACCTGTGTGCTGTTTTGGAGAAAGTGCAAGCACAGAGAAGGAGTGGAAGGAAGTTTTTAACTCCTCTTTCTCCTTCAAGTCCAGGGTCCTCACACCCTGCTCTGGGCAGCACGAAGTCCATACAAATCTGACACTTTCTCGCTTCAAAATTGGTGGGCAAGAGAGCAAAGTTTCTTTATTGGTGTCATTTCATATCTGGCTGTCTCCAGCATGGCCTTGTGGGAACATAGGGCTTTCACAAGCAGAAAACTTGTTTCACGTCACTGCCTGAGCACAGCCCAGATATGCCCCTGTGCTGGCAGGGGACACCCACACCAACAGTCCACCTAGGGCTGGACCAGGCTCAGAGCTTATGCTGCACTGTCCAGCCTAGATGCATTGCTACTCACTGAAATTGCTGCTGGTTTTCTCATCTTTTTCTAAATTGAAAATACATCTTCAAAGAGAGGTTGCAGGATCACCCCAGCCACTTCCACACATGGCACCGGACTCACTGGGATGAAGGGATGTGCAAAGTCTGCTCTCCTGCGCCTAGTGAGCAAAAGCCAGTGACTGATTTACCACTGTCTTCAAGCCATGTTTATCCTTCCCTGGCCCTAGGTACCCAACAGCTTTTTTCTGCCTGCTGTGAAAAGCAGGTTTCTCACCTGTCACTTCAGCTTGTTGTAAGCACAAGCCTGATCTAAAAACCACTAGCAGTGATGACACAGTAAAATGAACATCTACTGATTGGAGGCTCTGGTGATCACCCTTGACCCCAATCCTGTAGATCATGTTAAATCCAACATTATCTCCCTGCCAACTTTGTTTTCCTAAGAACTGAAAGACTGATGCTGGAGCCTGAACCTCAGGGGCATTATGAAGAACTTGTCAGGAAGAAGGTGGCTGGAAACTGGGAAGGAGGGCTAACAGGCTGACACACCACTGATACCCTGTCCTTGGAAGCATTTCTCTTTAGAAGCTAAATGTAAAAACAGTAAAAGAATAAATTAGAACTTGGGCTTTGCAAAAGGAAAGTTAAAACTGAACTAGATTAGGCAATCTGCTCTAGTTGGCCCTCCCTGAGAAGAGGCATTGGACCAGATGACCTCCAGAGGCCCATCCTCACTGAATCCTCCTTAGAGGTGCCACAAGGTGCCCTTACCCAGTCTTGATTATGCCATGAAGGATCTAGATTGTTCCCCTGGGAAAACTTTGCCTCTACACTTCCAAAAAAATAGTTTTGACTAGTTCTTGGGTAGAAATACCAACATGCCCAAGGTGTGTGAAAACTATACGACTTATACAAGAACATGTTAAAGGGAAGAAATAAAAATGTTAGTGTCATACACTGCTTCTTAACTCAACACAAATGTAGAGCTTTACTATGTTATTTGCCTGCAAAGATTCACAGATCTACAAAAGATCCTATCAAAACATGAGAATCACATTCCAACACAGAAAAACAAGTGGTTGAAGCACTGTGTAAAAGTGAAGTCATAACCGTATTATTAGATTTGAGAAATGGAAAACTCATTGTATGACTAAAAGGACCAGTAAGTACTGGCTTACAAACAAGTACCTCAACCAGCAAAGCCACACAGCTCAGGAAACAGTGGTAGTAACAGACTTACAGGAAAGAACTACCATCATGCAAAAATTCATGCTTCAGAAACAAAGAGCTCTATTTAAAGAATATTTTACAATTTAGAAGAATCAAACATTTTATCAGACTTAAAGATTTCATGACAGGAATTTAAGAGAATGGGATTGGATCTGTTAAAACCACATAGACGATGTCTCGTATAAAGTGGCTGGCATGTCAGCAATGCACTCTGGTTTAGTCATGTCTGGTAGGAGACTTCATATATTACACTTTTTTTTTTTTAATAAATTAAAAAAATAATAACAACAACAAAACAACTTTGCCACCATCAGCAGTTTAAATAACATGCATTGGAAAATCCAGGAGCAGTATCACTCCATAAACACATTTAATATTCATATGCATTATATAAATACACACATATAGACGCATACACACACAATGAGGAGGATAATTAGGCGATAAATTGTGGAAACATGATAAATTGCATTTATCTGGCACCTTTGACTGCTTCATCTGTTCTTTCCTCACTAATCCATCTCTGCAGAGACTGGTTTCGAAGATTAAAAATCCCTGAGAAGTTTAGAACAGCCGTATTTTTATTTTTATTTTTAATTAGCCTTGAAAGATTCATTTGTTTACCCCTATAACTGCACATTTTTTCCCTCCAAGAGTAATCTTGATTCAATATGCAGAATGAGGAATATTCACTGCTGGCTCAGAAAGGGACAAAAAAATACACAATGTAATATGGATAGGAATTTTATGCCGTAAGTTGTAGGGAAACCTCCCTTTTCCAATCATACAACACACATATCTCATGATCATTATGTTGAGATTTCATTCAGTGTTTAATTTGGTAGATGAAGATAGTGCTGAAAAGATCCTTGCATTTTGGTGGGCTCGTATTATAAGCTGCAGGACAATTAGAGTATTTGGGATATGTCAAAAGGGAGGGAGGCATCATCATAACACCCTCCTCTGAACTAATACCAACGAGATAGGTTTGTTATCAGAAATAACCTGCTCTTAGTCTATTATAAGAGCACTGTTTTGCCTCCTGGCTCAGGACACACCCTATTATTGTCATTATTAAACCATGTTTAATGACCTAAGCACAATTACTTAGGGTGACTTGCCTTTAAATCTGCATCGATAGCTAAACAAAAGGAAGTGAACGTTCCATTTTCTACTGTATTTACTTACTTGGCAGTATTTGCACAACTGATTTGCCAGCCTTAATGTTATATGCAGAGACATATTTACCATCTGATTGGGAAGGAGCAGGGAAATGTGAAGGCTGGAAGGGAGCAGCAGGACAGGCACACCCTCTTCACGCAGCAGTGGCTGCACTGCTTGGCAGGAGCAAATCCGTTTGGACAGGCTGGAATTCTTGCCAGACCATCAGTCTATTTTTATAAAAGCCAAGTTTGTTTATCAACCACGTCATGAAGTCATCACCTTGTGAAAGCTTTTGAGAAGCCAGTATGAAAGGAGCTTCAACTTCACTCCTGTTAGAACACTCTCACAAATAGCTACAGGTGTGCCACATCCAAGGCCCAAAGAAATTACTGGCCTCACAAGATTCAGCATTTCACTCAGCACCACTTGCTACGGACAGAGGTGAATCTGAGCATGCTGACTCCAAGCCAGCAGTCCCCTACCTCAAGTGACGGCTCTGAGCAAGAAAAAGTACTGAATTCCATCACCAACTTATGGACTGAATAGGCAGAAAGTACAGAGTTGTTGTGGTAAATTTAGGGTGTTGCCTGAACTTTCTGCAGTTCTCAAACCTGCAAAGAATACCTTTATTACGTTAAAGAGGATATTCCAGTTAACAGCCTCACATTACTTCAGTGTCCAAATGTAAACTTTGGAGAAAAGTTTGCACTCACAATGCAGAAAACATCCATTCACTACTCCTTTGGAATGCATCTGAAGTCCAAGGTACAAGACTTAAGGAGGCCTAAAAACAGTAAACTGCTTTACAGTAAAGAAAGCATTTGTAAATTCAGCTCACAAACTTCTTAAAGCTTCATTAGGAAATGCAGAGTTGAGCTCAGCAAAACACGGGAAGATACTAAGACAAATAAATCAGTAGTCCCTTTTTTTCCTCCAAGCTAAGAGAAAAGGCACAGAATCATCCAGGATGCACTCTTCAACAAAAGCTTCAGTTAACTCTTCTCAGGGGGTCAATTGTACTGTGGTTTAACATAATAGTTAGTTGGAAGCATAAACAAATTAGGACTGTCAATTTGAAGGAGGATGTGACTGATGCTTCAGTATTGACCATCACAAGGTCAACAAAGACATGTTCTAACAGCTAACAGAACTACAGAATCACAGGACAGATGAGGTTGCAGGGACCTGTGGTCGGGTCTAATCGACCTGCTCTGAGCAAGGGCAGCAACATATGTTGCTCAATACTGTGGTTTTGATTTCCCACCGACAGAGATGCTACAATGTCTCTGGATGACCTGTTACATTTACTTTAACTGTTCAGTCAGCCCTTAGAGTGAAAACAAAACAAAAAATAAACAGAAGAAACAAACAAAAAGTTCTTTCTTACATTAAAATAGAATTGCCAGTATTCCACTCTTTCCTGTCCCATCACCAGGCATCACTGAGCTGTGTCTTCTTTACTGTCAGGTTTTTACATATGCTGGTAAGATCCTCCTTGAGCTTCCTCATTTCCAGGCTTAGCAGTCCAAACTCTCAGCCTGTTCTCATATGAAAGATGCTCTAGTCTCTCAAAGGGCTCCTCAGGCCCTTTGCTGAACTCATTTCACAAAGTCCATCTCTCTCGTGCTTGGGAGGTCAGCATTGGACCCAGCACACCAAAGTCTCCTACTAGGGTTCAGAGGAGGGAATGATTACCTCCCTTAACCTGCAGGCAACTCTCTGCCTAGCATAGCCCAGGATACCACAGGCCTTCTTAGCACAAGTGCATATTGCTGAAAGGCACTCAACTTCTGCCCACCAAGATTCCCATGTCTTTTTTGGCAAAGTTACTTTCTGCCTGGTCAGCCTTCGGTCTGTGTTGGTGCATAGAATTTTTCTTTGTCAGGGAGGAAACTTCACACTGACTTTTCTTGAAATTCATAAGATCCCTGTTGGTCCATTTCTCCAGCCTGTTGAGGCTCCTCTGCATAGCAGCACAACCACCTGGTGAATCAGTCACTCATCTCAATTTTGCATCATCTGCAGTTTTGCTGATTTTTTTTTTTTTTTGTCTCATCATCTACATCATTAACGAAGGTGTTAAACAACAGTAGGCCCAACATCAGCCCCTGGGGTTCATCATTAGTAGCTTCCCAAATCCTCCCCCTTTCCCTTCTGGAAGACATGGCTGATATTTGCCTTCCTCCTGTCCTCAAGAACCTCCTCAGATTGCTAAATCCTTTCGAAGGTAATCGAATCAACTTGCAATGATAATGGTCAGCTTCTTCAACACTCTTGGAAATACCCCATCAAGTCCTGTGTATGCTTGTTCCCTAACCTGATTCTCCCTCACTGAGATGTCTTCCTTGCTCTGGACATACCTACTGGTCTCAGAGGCCTAAGATTTCAAAAGTCAAATCTTAGAAGCAAAGACAGAGGCAAAGAATCATAAAATCACCAAGGTTGGAAAGGACCTACAAGATCATCCAGAAGTAACAGATTATCTAGGCTTCCTCCACATCCTTTATACATTTTCCCTGACCTTGGCAGCAGGCCCATGTTTGCCTTAATCTTTCTGCTCACCAGATCCAACTGGATTGGTTTTGATTTTCCTAGTTCTATCCCTACATGCTTGGACAGCATATCTTTCTTCATATTCCTCCTGGGCAGCTGCTTCTGCTTTCACTGCTTGTATTCTCCCTTTTGTATTTGGGTTTAGTCAGGTGCATCATGTTCATCCGTGAAGGTCTCCTGACACCTTAGCTTGATGTCTTACTCATCAAGACAGAGCTGTCTTGAGCTTGAAGGAGTTGACCCTCTCCTGGATGTCTCTTCTCCCTGGGACCATGTCTTATAATATTCTTTCAAACAGATCACTGAACAGGGCAAAATCCATTCTCCTGAAGCTTTCAAGAAAGCTGGATTTTTTCTTCAGAAATGACTTACCCTGGGTTCACATGTACTGCCTAGGCGAGAGAAACTCCTACAAAGTTATCCCTCAGTTACTGCATCCATAGTACAGACGATCACACAATCTGACCAAGACTTCTGCAAGGAAGATAAATGCATGGGCACCTACGCTGGACCTTCTGAGGAGGAAGGGCTCCTATGCAGCCAATCTGCCCACATTTTTCTGAAGAACCATGATCAAATCCATCTGCTGCGTTAAATGCACGGGCATGTCTGCAGGAAAGTTTACAAGGCTAATCAACAGGGCTTTTTAATCTGGACCACCACTGCAAAGTGGGCAAGTTACATATTAGAGATGAAAACAGCACGTGTGCTTTAAGTCTTGGGACAACAGTGCCAAGTTAGCCCAGGCTGTTTTTCTGGGTGTTGCCCTAACATCTTGATCAGGCATAGAAATGTCTCAGCTGGAGTTTAGTCACGCTTCTGACCCAGACTAACTGGCACCACCGGGTTAAACAAAGGGCAGCCCTGCCTTGCCTCCTTCCTGCGCTCAAATTAATCAATTCATCCTTGCAAATATCAAAAGGATGTGAGCACCTGAATGGAGAGGGGTTATGCAAGAGAACAGAAGATCACAGTTCCAGACTTAAGCTTAAGTATCAAGAAAATATCCTTAATCTGCAATTTTTTACAAAGGAATTATTGGGCATTCTCACCTCCATTTCTTCAGAAATTTAAAAATAGATTTGATAATACAGATAAAAATACACCACAGCAAGGAATCCTGTTTTGCCAGAATCATGAAAGTGAAAATTTAGAATGCCTTACTCCATTTTAACTTCTGTGATTGTTGCTGTAATTATGGTGATCACAACTTGGAGATAGGAAGAACACTACTCTTTTCCACCAGCTTGAGGCATGGTGTCAGGGCTGATTTTACCCATTAATGGATCTCCAACTTGTCATGGAGAAAATATATTGAGCAACAAGTCTAGCATCCTCAATTCTGATCACACAATTGGTCTGGAAAGAAAGCTTGTTTTTGATAGAATAAAATAGCACACCAAAATGAAACAGCATTTCATAAATCCACTCACATATTAGGTCACATATACTGCACGCAGGTGTAAAATACAGAATATAATCTACATACAGAGAACTTGAAGTGATTTCTAGTTGTGTACTAAATATATATATATATGTATGCATATACATATATATATACTGTATATTTTCTAAAAGCTATAGCATTACAGCATTTGAATTACTTGTCAACCAGGTAGCAGTCGGGTGTTCACATTGCTACTTTAAAAAGTTATGCAGCTGCATTGAGTTCTGTCTTTCCTGAGATAAAAGCATGTCCTGAATATTCTTTATTCTTCAGGGCTACTAATTTAAACAGACCTGTCACTCTAAGTACAGGGAGTCGTGGAATATTGACAGTCTATTGAATTATTTAAGATAAATTAACAATGTTTCACATCCTAGGAGGTTGCTATTTTCAGGAAAAAATCCCTGACATACTCGTGTTCAGACCCAGTAGCCAGAGAGTGAAGAAGTTAGAATCTTGAAAGTACTTTTTATTCTGCATGGAAGTAAACAGGAGACATACCAGCTGACTGCATGTGACTTGCCTCAGCGCTGCAAGCAGAACAGAGAGTATTCAATATTTTATTCCTCTGTGCTACAGAAGGACAGGAGTTCTTATGTTATCATATTGCTCGCTTATGGCAAAGCCAGTCTCCTCCTAGTCAATGTAGGCAAAACGTTGATGACTAGGCTCAAAGCTATGGGATGTTCATTCCCCATCAGCAAGAGTCATGCTCAGATTCATGAAAAGGTTAGAAGGCAGTGGTGCTCCCACTCTGCCAATCCCATGGAGGAAACCTGAATGCTGCTGCAGTTTCAGGCCTCTACCCTGACTGTAGTCAGAGTTGAGATGTCATTGACTGCAGGCACCTTTATGGTCACGCATTGCTTCTGTGTCCATGCATGGACATGGACCTTTCCTAATGCTGGAAAGTTTGGAGTGCAAGTTCACAAGTAAGCAGGTAACATTAATTCTTAATGGCTGCTGTTGCATAGGAGCTCAAGCCTAGATATTCCTAATGCTCACACGCAAAAAATAATAGGGCTTTATGAATCACCACCATAATTCCCTCAGTAAATTATGGGCTCGAGCTGATGTACAGAGAAATTCTGTCCAGGATTCAATGCCAGCTTGCTCTGGCTGGGTGCATTGCCTTCCAAACCCTCACCAGGCAGACTGTGGCGCGTCAGCATACATATCTGTCTGTGCCTGTGTGCACTATTTATTTATTTTTCTGTATGTACATATGGGTGGAGGAAAAATTCTGAATTGTGTCCCTTCCCCTAGACATGGGGAAACACTTAAAAAAAAAATAAAAATTCTTTAAATATGGGTGCTGGGAACAGGGATGGCAGGGATTCGGTGAGGAAGGAAGAGCCTGTCTCTCCCATCTACCCAAAGACCTTTGGACACATGGAGAAATTCAGCATCATAGGGCATTGTACCCCCATTCGCAAACATAATGTTGAGTCACCAACCATGCAGGAGAAACTGTCAACTGGAGATTAGTATGAATTTATGGCTTGGGTCCCTTATTTTCCTAATCATGGTAATGACTCATTTCCTACCCACAGGGGCGAAGGACTGGCTATAAAACCTCCCATTGTTTCTCACCTACCTGGTAAGGGGGGAATTGAAATGGGTATTTACTGGGCATTTACTCACAGCTTCTCCAGAAAATTATGTAGGAGTTTGGGAAAAGATTTCAAAGACAGAAGTGTGTGCGTATGTACGTGGAATGAGGGTCAGAATGAAAAAGAAAACCAAATGGGCTTAATCTTCAATTCAGCATTACCCGGATTACCTTCTACATGTAAGTGGATGTACACCTATAATCTTGCAAATGTAACTGTAAGCATACCTGGAGCCAGACAGAGCGTGTGTGCCCACACTGACGTGTCCCGGCTGGGGCTGAGCCCTGGGGAACTTTGCCCATCCACCCTGTGTGCGCCTGTCAGCATATTTCCTCTGAAAGCTTCTGCATCCTCCACATGCCTTAAACAATCTCTTTTCCGCACCTAACTAATATGCTTCTAAGTGGTAGTCTTGTTTTTGTTGTTTTTTGTTAAAAAAAAAAAAAAACAAAAACACAGATTCATATTCATTTTTGTGGGCAAAAAGCAGTCACTGGCTAGTGATAGGATTCCAAGCGCATGCAAAGTTAGAAAATCAAAGTGTTTTCTCATTGATTATATAACCAAAAGAGCCTAAGATATCAAATATTAATCATCCATCAGCACTGCATGCAAAAGGCATTTTACATTCTAAATTTTGCATGTTTCCAAAAAGCTGTGAATTTGATGGGTGATCTATAACAGGATCAATACACTTGGATTCATGCTATGAAGGACGTTAATTTTATATAAATGGAAGGAAGACTGCTTTCACTAGAGAAATTTCTTCTCTCTTTTCTTTTTTGAAGCAGTTTTTATATAGTTTTGCTACCACTTGTTCTTCGCCATTTAACTTATCAGTCCCCAAATCATACTAATTAAGTGTTTATTATACATAGCAAACCACAAAAAGAAACTTCTTACTTGGGAAAAATGCCAAATGCTACATGGAGCTCTGGTGAGGTCTTCTCCCACCTTCCATGAATCATTATTACGCTTTTAAAGGAGCAGAATGATCTATAAAAAGAGTTGACTAAACAATTCCACGTTTTTCAACACACAGCTTTTCTATTAGGTGTACTTAACATCTTATTTGAGCATCTTCGAATAGAAGCTGATGGCCATAATGAGTACTTTGATGCACCAACCTTAAAACACAGGGCTTATACACACAATTGAAATGGTTACAGCTCAAGAATTACCAAACTCCAGCTAATGCCCTGCACCTCAGCTGTTGCTGGCATTTCGTTAACTTGGTATTTCATACAGCTAAACTGGGATTAAATACCATTTATATTTTCAGAAAGTGCTGAAGTTTCTCTTCTAGGTATCAAGCTTACCAAAAGCTTTGCATGTCCAGCATTGCTTTGAAAAACTTGTTTAACCACCACTTGTTGATACCACCATAAGCCACTTGACTACAGAAAGCAAGTGCAAGAAGCAATCCTTGTCCATATCACGCATTATTAAACAGAAATGTTGGATATTGGCTGCTGTAGAAGGAAGTATTTCTTACTTTGCTATCGGTATTAATACAGATGTTGCGCTGAGTAGAAACATATACAAAACATAAAAATAAATCACAAAGGCACTAAAGTAGCAATAGTAATGTGGGAATTTATAAAGGAAAAAATACACCTTAACATTGGTCATTTTCTGTCTGTTCCCTTTGCCACACCAGTTACAGCATTTTGTGAAGCAGGTTCAAGGTAAAATCAAAACAAAACAATACCCTGAAATCCGACACATTAAAATTTAGTAAATGCGGGTCCAAAATTTTACTGAGAACAGAATAAGGAAATGCATCATTGCATCATTTTTATGAACCTATTTTCAGAAATACACTTCAAAACAAGACTCTCAATACAAACTTTGTCAGTATATGCGTTTAGCTCCATTAAAATTTTTTCTTTTCTTGAGGCCACTGTGTTCTCTTGAAGTATGAGAGGAGCATGACTAGTGAAGAGCTTGTACAATTGAGACACTGGAAAAGCTTTGAAAAATATTAAAGAAACGAAAAAAAAAAAAAAAATCCTGTGCTAGAGTGTGTGCTCTCTCTCAATGTAATAAACAGTAAAACCTTAAATTGCAAGGCCTTCAGTCGGGTCATGCTGATCTCAGTATCTTCAGTTCACATCCATCTTACCCGCCGCTGAAGGTGGTGTACCTTTGATGTGAGCTAATTACATTCGAAACATTTTGTCAAACAGCTTAATGCAGATGCCAAATAAGCTCTGTCTGTCTAAACAGGGCTTTAGACAACTTATCACTTTTGGTGTTAACTAAGAGCCAAGTTCCACTTCAAATAGAATATTATGCTGCACAGAGAAAGATCTGCATATAAACCATCAGACTAAAAAATGGGTTAAAAAGCCATGTTATTGGTTTTTATTTCAGTGCTGCTACGGTCTCATTGTCCTGACTGGAATGGGCATTATTGTGTACGTGTGTATGCACACGTGTGCAATGATAAAATACACAATGCCAAAAGCAAGATTTCTTTTATCTGATAAAACTATCTACATGACAAGGAAAAGTGTTTTAGGACAAAGCATTCTGTCTGCTGCCTGCAGCATCATTTCAAGATCTCCTTGAAAGAATCCTGTTTATTAAAAATGTATTAAAAAGAATGATTATTGTGAAACAAAACAAAACCAAAAAAACAACAGTGTGGTTTGGGGTGGGGAGGGGGATGAATGGCTAAAATTATACACCCAGAATACCGGAACTTGGTGTGCTGGAGGTGTGAGAAAATTGTTCCCCTAATCCTGTAAGTGAAAAATTTCTTGCACATCTTGGCAAGAGTATTTGCTATTTCTCCCTGGGAAGAGATAATTGAGGTTTTGGAAGGCAGTGGAGAAAGGCAGAGACATGGAAACCTCTGAAGGGTTCTGGGGTTCTTAAGAGATCTCCTAGCTTGTGTCCTTCTGCAGATACACATACTCATTGAAAAGAGTTCTGCTGCTTAAAAAAATCTATCACTGACAAATCACCGATACGTATTCTGGCACATGTTGATGAAGCATTATCCCACCCTACTGTGGCACACCACTGTTCTCTCATTAGATCAGTATTTACTATGTGCCTTCATAACTTTCCTTTGATGCAGAAGTAAATCCATTCTTCTTCCATCAAGTTTGGCTCTTAAGCATTCAAGTGCTGATCTGAAATCCTTTGCTACGCTTCCACATCATTTTTCAGCAGGGTCTGATTCATACAAGTTCTCTTCTTTTCAAGCAGCAGGAAAAGGTTACCAATTTTGCCACAGTTTCAGAAATACCAAGTACACTGCCCAGGAGAATTAGATTCATTTTAAAAGTTCACATGCCTTTGGAAAAATTTCTTAAAACTCGAGTGGATCAGCTTTCGAAACCAGGGAGCACTGTTCAGGTCCTCCTACATTGGTGAACAGTGAGGCCTAGTAAAATGCAAATGTTACATATCATTGAAAAGGAAGAAAAGCTAGATTGCCTTTCCCAATTAATGCCACTGTAAGCCTACAATAATATTCTAGTCCCTCCTTTTCCCATTTTTTTTTTCCTGCGTTCCCTTGTTCACTCAGGAAAAGCATTACAGTAACTTGGAAAGTGGAACTGATCAAGGGTTCAAATTAATTTGGCTGAATAACTCAATAGATAAATAAGGAAAAACTATTTTCAACTCCTCCCAGTTCTCAGTTTGGTTCACACATGCCCAAGACAAGGCAGAGGGCCAGCATTATCACTTCCAGGTCACTGATGGCTGGGCTGGTTCAAAGGCTTGTGAAGCTGCAGCATCCTTAGTAACATTGCTTCCTAGTGTTTGAGAACACAATGCAACTAAAACTAAATATCTGATAATTAAATAAGAGATGATAATCAAGATATACAATTTCAATTGCTGAAAAATTAATTGTTGCTTTCTTGCCTGGGAATATAACTAGATTTTCAGGACATTACCAAATCCCAGAAATCACAGCAAACTGTAGAAAGAAGGGGTCTGCAAATGGCACCTGCTCATCCCCTGTCTTCCCACTTGGCTCCCTCTTTTCCCCACAGCCCTTCAAGCCATCTCTCAGAGGATGAGTGGATGCTAGCAGAGCACACAGCAGAGACCCAGCCAGCTCCCTGCAGGCTCTCAGTGCATCCTCACCTCTATTCCCACTTGGTTCTCCCCGTTGTCCTTCTCCCAAGAGCACCTCACCTGGGCCCTGCCCTCACTTCCCCAGCACTACCACATGGTTCCTTGTGCAGAGAGCTTCCAACCAGCTCGACAGGGAGCCCACAACACTCAAAGAAACCACTTCTAACGCTGCATGCTCTCTCCAGCAAACTCCCCAACCCGAAGGCACCAGTCCTTGCCAAGAGCAACAGATTAAAACCAATTTAAGAATTTAGGAGAATGTTTCTGAGTTTTGCAGAGTCAGTACATGCTAGGAAAGCAGGAGTGCCTCGTTCCATATTACCCTCTCACATCTTTCCACATCTGGCCTCATTTGAAGACTCTTAGCTTCCAGAAGAAAATCACATTTATCAAGTTTGAGTATGACGAGGTTTACAAAGGTCAGAATTAGGTCAGAAACAGGGAGGTGCCCCATAACAGAGGACAAACCCGTATCTCTCCCTCCCCTTATTGTAAATGGCAAGTAATCAACCTGTGGAATTCAGTGATGCAGGTGTCAAAGACAAAATCCACTGGGTGGATAATCCAACAACCGCTAACAACATTTACAGAGACCAGCACTAAAAGGGCAACCAAAGGCCACAATGGCAGTAATATATCTGCAAAGAGCTTATGGAAAGTCCCTCCTCTCTGGCAGTACCCTACACAGGCACACGCCAGACAGAGAGGACACAGCACAGCTGAATCCAGACCTGCAAAAACTCGTGCATTAATAAGAAGTTATGCATGTCTTAAAGTGCTTGGTGACAACCAACTTCTTGGCAGATAGCAGCATGCAGCTATTTTCTCCTCTCTGGTACATCACACCAGTCATTGCCAGGAGAAAGGTAGGCACTCACTGGAAAGATCATGGTCTGAATTATCCTCCCAGTTTGCATTTCCCCGCTACAGAAGGCTTCTAAAAACAAGCTCCGGCAGAGGCCAGGGAAGACTTTCCTTGGCAGAACAGCAAATAATGAAAGAAGGGCACGAGGCAGTGATTTTGCTCCAGGATCAAAGTGCCGTTCAGTAATTTCCATTATTGTGCCTCGTTGATATTTTAAGCAAATCGATCTGATTTCATCACTGTGCCGACTAATGTTTTAAAATGCAAATAGCAGTTTCTTATAATAGCACCTAGATTTCTCTCCTGGAAACGTCTTTATAATTCACATCTTATTAGCCACAAGAATTCCAATTACACATCTTCTCTTCTAATTCCTACCAGCTGATTATTAGCATTAGATGATAATAGAGCATTTTCTGCTAATATATTTCTTAATAACATCAAACTGCTGAATGCCTTTGTGGTCTAATAATTGAATAACTGCACTGAAGAGAGTACTAAATTACTGGAAAATGTTTTACTTTAAGTCTTTATTACTGTTCAAAAATACAGAATATATAAAATGCGCTCACAGTTTAGCCACAATCATCAGGCAAGTTAAATCTGCAACCAAAGAAGAATGAAACTGAGCTGCTTAAAGATCAACACAATTCTGGTTTCTGGATGTTTAAAGGGGGAAGGAGGGAGAAGACAGCTACGTCCACATGCACAGACAGATGACACAAAACTTAATTCTGAGACAAGAGAGCGCCTGATTCTGGGTTTTGTTAACAGATCTTTCACTGTTAGGATACCCAGCGATATGCTCTAGGACTGCATGTCCCACTTTTTCACAGTACAAGCCAGTATCAGCTGTTAATGCACCCAACATTTCCCTTGATTCTGAGGACTGTTAACAAGGAACGTTAAAGCAAGAAATAAGAAAGGGCTCCAGGGAATGGGGAACACTGGAGAACACTGTCACAGCAGAACACATCCTCATGTGTTAATGTTGCAAAACTTAGCCGCTAAAAGAAATTACGACTAATGGCTCCTGCGGTGCCGAGGACTCTCTAAATTAGCCATTGACTCCTGTAGAAAGAGTAGAGCTCTAGGGCTGGGATAGGCACTGCAAGTCACAGCGAAGGAATGATAATGGGAAGCATGAGGTAGCTTGAAGTTCATCTTCCCTCATCCTTTAAGGTTCAGAGTGCCCTCTCTGCCTCTGTCCCCCAAAATCTGCAGGGGAAAGCTGCACCTACTGATCGATAACGCGTGCCTAGGTAAATAGCATCTCGGCTGGGGAGAGTTCAAGGTAAACATTTCAAGTGAAGAAGAAAACAAGCAAGGAACAGGAAAGCATTCACCTCTTTATTCGGTATCCTGTGTGGTGCAAATACACCCAATTAGATGTGTCCATGTAATTTTCACATCAAACATCACGAACTCCATACTCAGCTCCCAAGACAACTAATTGCATGGCTCACAGTGGATTTTCCCAAGTTTTTGAGAACACTGCCGGCACTCTTCAATAAAGCCATTTAACATAACAGAAGGTTAAAGTAAGACACAAACACTTGCTTTTTTTAATTTACACCTTTCATTTACTTGCACAGAAATGTCAGGAAAGGGCTGAGATATTGTGTGATGTACTGTCATGTACGCTTCCTTTTAAGAGCTGGGTTAAAAGAAAAGGATTGGATTAAGAGAATGTAATCAAGATCTATACCTTTAACAAATTTTTAGACAGTCAGAGGAGGGTGCATGCTCAAGGGCATTGATCTTAACGTGCCTTCAGAACAAAGAACGAGCATCCTGTCTTACATATTTACAGACATAAAAACAGGTGGTGAGGAGAATCTGCAAATGTAATGACTTGCCATGATCTCCTGCAAAAATCAGGTAGAACCAGCCTGCACTGCAAGGTCCAGACGAGTCAAATACTGCCTGAACACACTGCACCAAGCCTCCTCAGCATGAGAAACTCTCTGCTGTTATATGATTATATTTATACAATTGTAATCACGTTTTTGATGAATGCTCTGCACAAACCACCAAGCTATAAAAGCTGTTTCTTGAAAGTAGAACTGCAGCTTCCCTGGTGTGGGGTCCCCGGCCTTTCACTGCTTTTTGCTGCACCCCATCCTCCCTTATTGCTGAAAGCAATACGGATCTGTCTCCTTGCAAACCAATGGAGTATTCTTCTCCCCGCTTCCCAAAGGTATCATCATAAGGATGATTAGACTCTACGCCTTAGTAACTACCCTCCTGTTTTCCTCAACCAAAAACCTCGTTAACAAAACTTTCCCACCTAAATCCTGTAACTGGTGGAGGAGGACATCCTACTAGATATCCTGGAAACTCAGCACTTAGCAGAAATGTTTAAAACCAACAAAGACCCCAGTGGATTTAGGAGAGCCTCTAGCAGTGCTGCCAAGATTCTGTGTCACTGCAAGTTATTTTAATGTGCAAGTGCTGTAATTTACAGCTGGGCTAGATTAACATGCACAGAGTGGGGAGAACCCATGGCTATTATAAAAATCATATAAATAAGAGTTTTAATTAAAACCACTGTGCAATGCACAAAACAATTACTTGAAAAGTAGGAAGGAGAGGGCTGACTTTTTCCCCTACATTTCTAAGGACAGTTTTTGAGATGGGGTAGGAAAAATAAGAGAAACGGCAGAGAGGTGTACCACAAAACTGAGTCATTCCAGAAATAAATGGTGTTGGGAAAAAAAAGAGAAAAGTTTCCAAAAAGAAGACAAATACTATCTTACCAAAAAGAAAAACAGAGGTTATGACAATAAAACCTACTCAGATGCCAGCTCTGTCTCCTGCTGTGAGGCTGGCTCCTCAGTCTATGACCACCATGGAGGCACTTCAGTGCCATCCCCCCATCCCAAAGCTCCCAGCTCCTCTACGCTGCCAACAGGAGCTCCACAGGGGAAAACAGAGGAAGCCAACCAGCACTGACACTGGTTAGCAGAAAGCAGAAGCATATCCCAGAGCTGTCCGTGATGTCTCATAAGCACGAGTAGAAAGTCTAGTTGTTTAAATTACAGAAGTAAGTTTATACTGAATTCTATAAACTCATATGGGAAACACATGGGATTAAAGTCACTGACGAGCCACTATTTAGGCTTGATTGACACTACTCTTGGAGGGCTTCCTTAGAGGAACGGGAATGACATGGACAAAGCCATGGCCAGAAAAAAAAAAAAAGTAGGAGAAGCAGAGAAAATCCATGCTCCAACAGAAGTACCATGTGCACTCATCGATACGACACCAACCCATGGCCAGTGTAAGGAGCTGGGGACTCAATCACGTCCCAGAAGTAACGAAAGGAGAGCTGCCAAGGTCACATAGGGTATGTGGTTGGCTGATGTAAAAATTCACATTTCCTAACCCTTTGGGTTGGTGCGTGGTGTCCCAGAGCAGATTTGCTGACTCTTTGCATCGCTGTGTTGTCCCCAGACATTGTGGTGCAGCAGAAACCCTCCGCAGAAAGACGGTGGGGTTGCAGCAAGGCAGACCAGAGCCTTTGAAAGGGTGCGAGCAGACTGCAGCCACTGTCTCTGCCTGTGGGTTGCAGTAGAGACAACACATTCATTTCCCTGTGCCTTGCAGGGCACTCCCTCTTCCCCCTTACCCCTCCACACAGGACCACTCACGTTTTAAATTAAGTGTTGCATGTATTTCATTCACTCTTAGACAGATATGGGCCAAAGTAATGCGCATCACTGTCAAAAATCCTGCTGCCTTAGCCAAACTCAAATCATTTATTTCTGGTGTTGTTGCCCAAAGAAATTGCCTATTTAACAGATGAGAACAGAAACGTAACAGAGACCAGACACTTGGAAATTTGGTACAACATACGAAATGATGTCTCACAGAATGGTAATTAAAGAAATAAACATAAAATTGACTTGGCTAAGAGCACTGTCATATGGCTAAAATGCACAAGCTCAGCATATGTCAGGCATCGTACAGCATATCTGCATGGCTATCCTGGGGCTTAGCATTCACATAGCTTGGGTTTAAGTGTCCTAGAAATATCACTATCTGAATGGGGGGTTAGAGCCAAAGTCCTTCCATTCAGTGGAAGAATAATACAGGAAGGCCTCAAAAATGTAAAGTATATCAGAGAGAATAAAGTAGCATGTTTATTAGTTGAACACCTCTTAGCACTCGGGAGTGTTTGGAATAATCTTAGTTACATATCTGAATCCGGAAGAAAGAGCTTATTGTTTACTGGGCAGGGGGAAGCTTTGGATTTAGCAGGCACTGAAGTAGAGAGGGTATTGCTGTGCTATCAGCTGCGGCTGAAAAAAAGAGAAACTCTTCTGAATATGTGGAAGTTTCACTCCCAAAACACTGAGATGATAAATAGGGCGCAACAATGTCTAAAGCTGTTACAAGTTATTACTTTGAGAGTGCAACTGGTAGTGAGATTAAGTTATATTAATAAAATATTTACTAGTCTGACTTTCTGCTACATCTGTCTGTGCACGACCACATACAACTGTGCAACATGAGCACTTGGCACTGATGGACATAGCTGGTCTTGATAAAAGTCTGCATTGAGCAAAGCGTGGCGAGGTTTTTTTGCCCATTATAGTTGATAGCATTAACATGAAATTCTAAATGCATCTCCAACGACTCGTGTTACCAGCAAAACGTCAGAAGACCACATAGTCTGGATTTTAAGACTGAACTCCTAAAAAACTACAAAGGCCTCAGTTTGCATGAGGAACTGCAGGCTTATAAATATCAACAGGACAGATCTCTCTCCAGAGGGACAGTGCCGGACAAGGACAGTTACAGAACAGCCCATACCAACTGCTCTAGAGACTGTGATTTTTGCTGTCCCTCTCTGAACACTGTCAGATCACAGTCAAGCTCCAGTATTGTCACCTTCTCTGAAGTCTACCTCCTCTAAGGATTACATCATCACACAGGTGACAGAAATCTAAGCTTTCACTGGAGGCCTGCAAATATCTTTACCCCTTTGCAGCTGGACAGTGCTGACTTGCAGTCTCCATGCTCCAAATGCAGTCAGGCTGGAGAGGCCATTCAAGGGCTTGGGAGCAAGCAGTCAGCTCATGCCAGCTTCCTGTGACTGCAAACACTGCAACTGAGAAGCGGCAGTGAAGGGAGTCAGAGCACCCAGGAGAGGCAGCTGTGAGGACATCAAGCAACATCCCAAGAAGGTGACTCAATAGATAGCAGCGACCAAAAGAGATAGGAGAAAACAGAAGTGCTTAAAAAGTTACCTTATATTCAATTAAAATTTGTTAAATTGAAAATGTTTTTAATTACATGCTTGTAAACACTGAAAAGGAAACTGCCAAAGTGTTTTCAAAACACAACAAAGATAAGGCAGCCTGCATTGGGCCAAATGACTTTTCCTCTCCTTCCCTTTTCCCCTCAACTGTCTCCCTGCTGCTACACAAGAGGACGGAAGGGAGGAGGAACGCAAGCGTGCGGCACAGTTGGAAGGGGCTGTTGTAAGGGCAAAGGCAACAGCAGCCTTAATGGGAGAATGGCTCTGTCGGAAAGGAAGGAGAGCTCCCAGCATGGGCTGAAATGAGGAGGAAAAAAGACTGTGCTTCTGAGCATTGGTGTGTAATGACAGGAAGACACAAGTTTGATGTAGACTAAAGATGCACAGAAATTCAGGAGCAAAGCTTGATATATACACCCTATATCCAAATCATGACCAGAAAGCAAAAGGCATACTCTGCACCAGTGCAATGCTTTTCACAATAGAAAAGCTGTAGGTCATAAAATCAAACCTCACGTGAGCTTATTTCAGGTAGCAGTGTGAGGGAGAAAGCTGCTGCTTTACACTGGGCCAGTTGCCTGCCACCCACAGAATTTGCACCGATTGGCCCCATGACTTTGTCACTGCAACAGAACTGGTTGGGGATCAGCCTGAAGCCTACGACCAAGAAGCAGTGAGCTGGAGTCAGCGATTCCAGTGCCACCATACAGATCTCACCAGCTAGTAGCAAACAGCAAAATAGGAGGGGATAAGGTCAGCAGAGTTGCTGCCTTCACCGTGAATCCTCCCAGCAGACGTCGGCACACTCAATTTTCTGGCAGCTGTAGCAACCTGCTTCTGTGTTCCCTCAGCCTTTTCCAGGATGCACCACGTCCTTAAAGTTCTTTCAATATTCTGGAAGCTGTAAGGCACTGGCAGACAAAAAAACACACTTTGTCACCACCCGGAGAGAAATATCAGCTGCCTGGGCACCCCTGGGAGCTGAAGAGTGAGATGGCTATTGGGCCACCCAAAGCATTTGCATGATAACTGAGCTTGAGCAGACACCAGCCCCAGCACTCAAATGCAGCTCCCCAGAACAAGCCTCCTGCAAATGGCAACTTCAATGGGAAGAAGTATGGACACAGAGTAGCTGATTTTTTAATCTTTTGCATTTTTCTAATACAGTGCAAGGGTACTATAGGAAGAAAGTCAGTCCACAGACTTATTGATTCTTCATTATCTTTACCTCTTGAATTACAGACTACTTAGAAACAAGCCATCCATGCACACAAACCAATGGATTGAAGCCCCCAGGACTCAAGATTCAGTTTCTTCCAATGCTAAGCAACAAATGAGAGGTGAAATGTGACCCTGACCTACACTATTAGAGATGTTTGAGAATTTATGGGTACATAGCTCAATACAAGGTAGTTTTACTGTAGGCTGCATCTAGCAGCTTGCCTTTGTTGCATTACAGAATAAATCCCACAGTGAGCTCAGAGACACTTTGGTTGGCTGATTGTGAATTCCAGAGGCCAGATTTTGTTGTCAGTTGCATAAAACATAAAAACAACTATTTCAACAGAATTACTCCACATGCCTGGCCCTTAGTCTCAACCAGCAGTAGAGCAGATGCTGGCAAGATAAAGAGGCCATCTATACTATCATTAATGAAGTTTCAGGTAAAACATGATGCAACGTTATTTCAAAATACTGACATATTGCTACAAGTATTTGGAGCTCTTCCCTTAATTACAATTGCTGGAGAGCATTTTTTTTTCCTTTTCAGCATTTGCTTGCCTGAAATTTAATGCCTGTGTTAGAAAGAGTGCAGCTGGATGGAATATTTTTCCTTACTCATCACTGTCATTACTGTCTAAAACCTACAGAAAGGATAACAGGCTCTGGATGGATGGTTAGAGTTAAGGTCTTGTCTAAAGAATTACTGGAGAAGTAACAGGGAATTTCATCTGGTAGCTCCACCTGTTGTACTCCCCCTCCATTAAACAGAAGTTGCATTACAGCAATTTACTCATGCCCTCCCCCCCCTTCTTTGATTTCTTTGCAGCACTTTCATAAGATAAACTCCCTCACTATCAATAGAGTTGTGGCTGTCAAAGAAGCCAGTTGTTAAATGCTTTGCAGTGGTGGTATTAAGGCTTCCAGACAAAAGCTGCTAACAAGTGCAAAACAACTGCCTGGCATTTCCATCTCAGATGCTTTTTGAATTTCCTGGACCATGCTTCCAGGAGGTCTGTCTGTTAGGTGAACACTGCACAGCAAACCAGGGCTGAAGTGATGCTACCCATGATCTGCCAGCCCCCCAGCTAAGGGAGACACTCTGCATCTTCCGTGCTGCTAACTGGTATGTAATAAAGTAGCAAGAAGACAGTCCCAGTGAGATGCCACAACTCAGTCTTGAAGGCCACAGAAAGACCAAATCCATCAGAGCACTTTATCTTGCACAGACTTGCAACAGACATAAGAGGGTGAAAAAAATACCTTGGCTGCAAAATGGAACTGGCACCCCTTGGCCATTTAACACTTGGCTCCAGAGTTTCACAACACTTGATACAAAAACCCAGAAGTTAGTTTAAGGACGTGGAGATTTACTGACCACACAAAAGATTTTGTTTTGCTAGAGATGTGTCCGACCGATTTCAACACACTCTAATTTGGGGCACTGAAACATTTAGTCCCAACGAGCATTTTAACAAACTTAGCTTCATGCTTTCACACAAAGTTATTCAGAGCTGTGCAGTGTGAACATTACTGGACCATTCCAGGGCTTCCCACCAATCCCAAATGCTGAAGTACCGTGTGCAGGCAGCAAGATACAGTCTTACTGTTGCTACGGTCTCCTACTAACAAAACCCTTCCATGCAGGGTGACACTGACAAAAATAAGATTAAAATAAAAATAAATCTGCCAGGACATGTGCAGAACACTGGTACCAGTACAAAAAGGATTCATCCATTTACCATTTTTCTCAATAATGTAAATACCTAAACTTCAAGAAATCCATTTGCTTACCTGCTATTTTTCCATTTTCATTCTAATTTGACACACCAACATAGTTAACAAACAATCCTTCCAGAAGGAAGAATAATGGTGGGAACTCTTATAGTATCTGATTTTAAACAGGCACACTCATCAGTGTATCTTTCCAATTTCCTAATAAGGACTTTGCAATACCCAGAAATTCCAGTTCCTTCAGAGAATCATCGTAGGTTTTTATTCGGAAACTCACACATGCTGTGAAAAGGCTTGGGGGCAAAGCATTACTTGTAGGGCTTAATCTTGATGATGTCCTAGTGACAGTGCCTTCTATAGCTACAAATAAGGGAAATCAGCCACTGATGTCTGTTCCCATTCTGCAGAACACTGGGACTGTGTATACCATAACAATCTTACCAGGGATGAGGAATTCAATTTTAAGCACTTCAAGGCAGCGATCAAAACTCTTTTTCTCAGAAGTCCACGTGGCAAATGAGGAGGGATCACAACTATGAAGTCCTATAATGTTCCAGAGACCACACGGACTTGTAGGATCTATTATCTACAGGCCGTAACAGAAAATGAATGGCTGGTTTCATGGTGGAAGCCCCCTCCCATTCAAGAGCAACAGGTTTTTCACACACTGACACTTGGATTCCCACCACCCCTGCTAGAGCTGACTGCTGCCTCTTCACTACGTACAGTCTATTCTCACAAGAGCAGTGATGCTCTTGCAAGTGGCATTTGGGGCAGATAGGGAGCATAAAAAGGACATCAAAGCAGTTAGTGGCATCTGCAGCTATGCATTTCAACAGCTTACTGTTTCTTGCCACCAGATCCAATCTTTTGTCTTCCTTAAACGAAGCAGTTACCTAAGAATCCTCTGTGCTTTATTTCAGCCAGTCTTGCTATTCCTGTACACACCCTAGCAGATTGATCACGTTCGAATCCTGTTTATGCCACTCCAGTTTACTTTGCTCCAATTCTCAATACAAACTGAGAAACTCTTCACGGCTCTAACCACCCCCAAGGAGCAGAAGGTTTCCCATCCCCTCAGCCCTGCTCCAAGAGGTGCCAGCTTAAATCATCACTCCTCATGCTTTATCCATGGGAACATCTTTGCTACACACCGCCTGCAAGGCCTCTGCTAAAACCTGGGAGCTCGTTGACCACAAGGAATCTGACAGTTAACAAGAACTGCTCTTAGACATGGTTGGTGTCAGCAGTCATTAGTGAATAACTCACCTGTCTTCTCTAAAAACAATTATATAACACATGTAGTGCCTGTGTGAGTGCACAGATAGCATTCTATGGTCCTGCTGTCACTGCCACTTCGGGCCACTGTCATAACATAGCTGGGAGGGTGTCCCCACCATACCTACATAGACATTTTCCATTGCCCAGCCAGCTCCAGCAGAGCTTATAATGCCATGGTCTGGGTGATGGGTGCTGCTTAATGGCATTACTCTACACCCACTGTAATTAGCCAGACAAATTAGTCTAGGTGCTGTAGTAGAGAGAGCAATTTAATTCTGCATTCACTTGCTCTGAGCTGTGGCTTTCTGTATGCTGAGTGTTACACTACACTGGTTCTTTGTTTCTTCTTCCTCTTCTTCTCCCTACGTGCTTTTTAAATCTAGGAAAAGCCATCACAAGCATTTGGCTTGGTGTTCTCCACCATACAGCCACCAGTTATCCTTGTATGTGCCCAGATGAAGGCCAACCCAATGCCACATTAAAATGTTTTGAAGCAGGAACATCTCTGCAGGTCAGCATTAGTGAGTTCCACAGCGCCTGTGCGTTGCAAGCACCGTGCGTGGGAGCAGGGCAAATTATATCGAAAAAAATTGTGTAGAGACTAGATTTTACACACATGGATGGATGGCACAGACACGCATAGAAACCCAGCAATCTCACCTCCTCAATTCACGCCATAGGAACAGAAGAATTTATTTGCCTCAATGCTAGTAGAGAATGCTGCTTGCCAGAACAGCTCCCTATATTGTATGTAACTGAATGAAGCTAATTTTCAGTAGATTCTATCTAACAGCTCTTAACTGGTAGAAATAGTTCAAGGTCTTCAAAGTATACAGTGTTGCACAGCCCCTGCTTCACACATTCTGCTAATAACTGTCAGACAATTGTGTTGAATTTATTCAAAAACCATTAGCCACAGAAATTTGTATTCTTCGTTTCTGCCTTCAGATACATTCTATATTACACTTATATTAAGGTTAATGTGCAATGCCAGTTCTCTCACAAAGGAACTGTAAATATTTGAAGCTACAGTATCTCTTACTAAGGTGTCTGTTTTATGACTTTATTGTTTCTCTCATGCAATTCCCCTTTCATCCCTGCCCCTGCCAGCCGAGCTGGGCTGAAAAAATGGTGAGTACATTAGAGCAAATACAGGCACATATTAAGGAAAGTATTTGGAGACATTCTTTGTACAGCGTGCATACGCTACCAGCATTACAAGGATTTCTCTTTCATCTGCTCCTTCAGAGATGAAACTCCAAAATACTTTAAAAAAAAAAAAAAAAAAAAAGCTTTATAAATACCCTTCGAAAAACCATCATCACATCTTCAGAGCGCCGGTGTGTTAAACGTCTGCCACTGAAGAATGATGTTAAAATTAGGGAGGAGTCAGGGGTGGGAGCTGAGGAGCAGAAGTAGCAAGAATGCAAGA
Organism: Meleagris gallopavo; assembly: GCF_905368555.1. NCBI lineage: Eukaryota > Metazoa > Chordata > Aves > Galliformes > Phasianidae > Meleagris > Meleagris gallopavo. The sequence continues at coordinate 26,472,565 of NC_139411.1, read as the reverse complement.
ATGCTTAAACAAGAGAGCCTCAGCGTGAGGCTGGGGTGTGTGGGTGCTTTTATAGAGAAATAATACACACGTACCGTTTATGTTACAAAAAATGTTGCAGGTAGGCAGGCTTCTGTAATTTATCTAATACTCTTTTATATTCATGCTTCCTTAGGTTTCATGCAATTTATTAAGTTTTCAGCCTTGCCCGCAGCAAAAAGGATAAACAAAAGCAGATGTGAAACTCCATTTTTAAGGGTCCGCCAACCTCCTGCAAAGCGTGCGGCCAGCTGGGAGAAGCCGGATCAGAATCAGAGTGACACAGACCAGTTTCACTGCCCTCTCCTGGAGCAAGCTCTACCAGCCTATGGTGTGACCCACAGCACACCAGTACATCTCACCTCTTTAGAAACAGGCGGTTCCCTCAGTTCTATTATTTCTGAAGATTTTGCTAGAAAATACGGTTAGTTGTCCAAGGCATAAGGAACAAAGGAGTCTGAAGAACAAGGATGGGCAGAGGGGGTGGGACAAGGCCGAACATTTACACTAACAAAAAGTAGAGCTATCATTTTGGCATCTCTCTGTGGGGGAGATCCAACAGATTACTTCTTCACTGCACCTCATATCAACATTGAACAAGTAAAAGCTTGGAAAAACATGTGTGCAAGACCTCGCCATCTTCACACCAAAAAGAGGAGGCTCTGTGTTGCTGCACTGGAGTTCTGTTAAGGAGCAGAGAGCTACAAACGGGATTCTAGAAGATGGTGCCACCACGCAGGCATTACCCAGGACACGACCATGCAGCAGAGACATCCCAACATGGACTTGTTCACGATGCCAACCAGGTTATAGCTGGCTCCAGGCTGCAGAACAGGTGGTGCTTGTGTGGGGCCAGTTTAGGGAACAGGTGGGGGAGCCACATCAGTCCCTGCTCCATCAATCCAGGCACACCTGCAGCTAGAGGATGTACAGGAAGTGGATATGGAAGGCTATGGTACTTCCCAGCATTGCGCTGATTCCTCTTTTATCCTTGCAGTCCTAATTCTGAAGTTGGAAAACATTGGATAAACACTTACCCCCCATAAGGGGCATAGGGGCGGTCTAGCATAGAGGCTGTCTAGCACAACAATCTCACACCCTTGAGGAACACGAAATTCACCTTAACAAACAATGGCACACAAGTTCTCTCCCTCCAACACCCCATTGTTTCAAAGAAAAAGACTCAGCCATTTCTGGTTTTGCACAAATCAAGAAAGCCTCTGAAACAAACCACCTCAGCCCCCTTTAATAACAGCTGTTTCTCAAACATTAACAGCTTCCAGATTAAAAGTCTCCTAAGGTAAAAGGGGTGAGAAGGGAAGAAAATCCCAGCTCAGAAAGCGCAGCTGGAAAATAACAAACGGCTTTGAAACGAGAAGGGCAACCGAGCCTTACTCCAGCGGCGCTAGTGAGCACCCACATAATGAATTGGGGATTCCCCATGTCACGGCCGGCTCAGAGCACGAATCGCAGAGTTCCAGCAAGGATCAATAACTGTCAGAAGGAGAAGAAAGTGAGCACTAAATTCGCTCGCCTTTCATCTTCAACAAATGGAACAGAAAATCTGATGGATGACAGAACCTTTCGTTTCTATAGCGTTCTTGTTGAACTAAAGACTAGTGACATTGAGATGATTTTCGACATGCACTTCTGCAGATCCAGAAGCAATTATAAAAATAAAAATAAAAAAAAGAATTCCATTACAAAAAAAAAAAAGCTCCTGAATCAAAAGTAGCAATTCAGAAGGGGAGGATAAATAAAAAATATTAATGAAAGCCCGTGCCAATGGTCAGCCCCCAGCATACAAGAGTGCAGAGTTTTGGAAGCATGGAGTACATTAAACACAACACACCCCTTGCCTCCCCTATAATTAAGTTAGAGATGTGAGAGCAAAAGCAATAGAGGCTGTCTGCTTAGTTTCTCTGTTTGGCAGGGCACCACACACACATGCACACAATTTCTCCTACCCATTCGTGAAAGAGAAAAACAAGAAAAAAAGTCCAAATGAGCAGATAAACAAAATACCCAAAGCAAAAAAAAAAAAAAAAAAATCAAAACAAAAAATTTCAAAGAACAAACATGCTACTGCTCAAAGAAATGCCAAAATCTCTTCTCCATCCTTTTATTCTACTATAGACAGCCACTCAACCCATCAGGAAAATCATATTTAAAAAAAATAACAACAACAACAGAAGGGAGACAGGACCTTTTGTGCAACCCAGCTGCCTTCTGTACCTTGACTTCCATGTCAGATATTTATTTTGGCATGTGGGCAGTGAGGGTGGGGGGAAGCATCTCTGGACACCTTATGACATACTTCACCATTGTATAACAGTTCAGAGCACTGAGGTTCAGCTCTGATTGTTACCTGTGAATGCTGAACACACAGTGTGATAACCTACAGCGCCTAAGCCTTGTATGATATCACACAAACAAGCCACAGGGCAAGGGAGGGGAAAAACAAGCAGCCAACTCTAGTCCCAGTGAAGAACATGTGGTTAGTCCTCAGCCTTATGATGTGGATTCAGCCAGAGAGGTGCAAAACCACCACACACATGGACCTGGGACCAAGGCACTGGCACAGGCTCCCCAGAGAAGCTGTGGGTGCCCCATCCTTGGAGTTGCTCAAAGCTATATTGGATGGGGGCCTGGGTAGCCTGATATGGAGGGTAGCAACCAGCCCATGGCAAGGAGTTGAAACTAGATGGACTTTCAAGTCCCTTCCAACCCAAGCCATTCCATGATTCCAGGACAGGATGGGCTTCAAGTTCTCCTGTCCAGGGCACAAGGTGTGGCTCTGTCCAGCTGCAGCTCGTGTGAGAGTACGTGCTGCAAAGTCCTTCACTAGAACCCACTGCCATTGAAATGGAAACGTAAGAGCCTGCAAAACAAATGCAGTGACTCAACTGGGTATAAGGGCTTGGTGTAAAGTTCAGAAATTGGCCTGCACGTACTAGCTCAACCTTATGACATGCATACGAAAAAGTTATTCGTGCTTTTTTAGAGGGATAAAGATATTAAGTGACTAGCTCAAAGACACAGGACTAGCTGATGGCAGAGCCGGCAATGAAAAAGAAGAGGGAAAAAAAAAAAAAAAAAAGAGAAAAGAAAAAAACAACAAACCCTGGTCCCTGTACTTTAATCCAAACAGGCCACACCGCGTGCAACTGAGATTAGCATGGGCTCTGCAGTATCATAATGCCTACCACAGCCTCATTGTCTTCGCAGCTCGGCGTGGGCTCACACCACACCCTGCGGGTTCCCGCTGACGCATCGGCATTCCTGCAGAGCCGCGGCCCTGCAACCTGATCCTGCCTGGCACCCGCTGAAGCGGGCCAGCCCTGTGGCTTTGCTCTTCGAGAGACCCAGAGAGCCAGGAACCCCAAACACCACTGCACTGGGCTCCTCTGAAACCATAAACATTCCCCCATATGTTTCTCCAGCCTAGTTTCATTCATTCGTTCCAAAGAGCGAGGCTGTGAGTAGCCACTGCCTGCTTGGGCGTTTAGGAAAAGGACTTCCTTCAGACATTACTCTTAAAAGAGATTAGCCACGGCCCATCTAAAAATCCACACCACCTAGCAGGGGGAGAGCATTGCCTGGCATCCAGTGTTGGAAAATGTCAGTATTTCAATCAAATTCTGCTTTAAGAAATGAGACCTTGTCTCCATGTGAAAAAGATAAATCGAACTAAAAATACATAAATGCAATTTTAAAGGAGAATAGATATTCTAGATTAAATACAGCCGCAGAACCCACAACTTCAAATTAACAGCATCTTCCCAGTTTATCTTAATCTACTTTGAACACAAATTGCCATGCACTGGGCAGAGGCACCCTTATTTCCTCACAAAAGCATTCTCAAGTGGCAGCTGCCCACATGTCGACCAGCCATTGTTCACCGCAAACCTGAGCCCCTCATTGTGCCTTCCTCCATAAGAGCTGTAAAACACTGCTGATGCAGAAGGCCTGCCTTGATTCCACCCACAATCAGCACTTCCCAACTCTGGGTTACACCACTGTTCTCAGCTGCCTAAGCACAATGAGATGTCATCCTCTAGGTGAAAAATGTTTTGCGCTCTAGATATTCCACCACTGAGGGCTAATTAATTTTTTTTCTGGTTTTTAAAATGTCCCGTAAGTGTATGTGAAAGCAAACAGCAGCAACCCATGAAATCTCTAGTCAGGGTTTCCACAGCACATCTCTCAGGACTCTGCCCAAAGCTCCCAGCACCTGATGAGGAGCATCTCGCAGGACCAGTGTGCTCCAGTAGACTGCACAACAGTGAGTGCCAGGAAGGCTCCACGTCTAATCTGTGAGCTGACACTGACTCATTGTGTGGGCCTGGGCAAAACACTTAACCTCTCTGCATCTCAGCCTTTCTGCCCCTAAATGAGGGCAATAATACTGAGCTCTGTCTTCCCCCAGGGACTGATATAGAGTCTCTGTTTTGTACAGCACTTTGGAAACATGAAGTGCTACATAAGTGCTAAGTACCACTATCTAGAACTTCCACCATCACCTCCATATCCATGTGCAGTAGATGCTGGGCAGAAGTGGCCCACAGGGAAGACTCTGGTCAAACTGAACATGTGCATTTGCCCTTGGGTTTCACCAAGAACATATTTAAGCAGCCTAAAAGATATCCAGAGTCCCCTTCTTAGACAAGCAGGAGTGATTCCCAGCACAGTATTTACCCACAACAAGGCAGAGCCTCACAGTAGCTGCTCAGCCCTCACAGGTGGGTACTGCTCTCCTGTGACCACCCAGGAGGAGGGAGAGTGCCTTCACTTCTGGGACTATCTGAAATCTGTGGCAATTTTCCATCACGCCTCCAAACACCCAACCAGAAAAACAGGAGCATTTCTCTGAGCACTCCTTCACCTTCTAGACCTGTAACATCACCACACACCCCTATCTCCCTGAGCTGGGTCAATATTCACACTGCAAGCACAGCAACAAGAAGCATCCAAACCCTCACACCACCCAGCCTGTCCTCACAAGATCCAAGTCTTATGATGCTCTGGCAAATGGGACTGTGCCTGTTTCTTGCTTTGCTGCTTTCCCAACTTACATGCTTGTGTTCAAGTCCTGCCAGGCAAAGGGACAAAAAAATACCACAGCTGAGCTCTATGGGCTCCTCTGGGCATGTTCTAGAGTGAAGGTGGGAGATAAGGCAGAGAGAATGCCCCGCTGCTGAGGCTCTGTGAAACCCTTGTTGTGTCAGCTGCAATGTCATACAGAGGACATCTCAGGGACATGTCCTGCAGTGGCTCTATGGACAGTTTTGTTTCATCTGGAACAGAGTTAACCTTTGGAAGAGTCAAGAAAGAGCAGAAAGTCAGAAAATCCCTTGTTTGCTAGTGTCTGTGAAGCTAACTTGCATGACTAAAAAGGGACAGAAATTTCAGAACAGAGCTAAAAAAAAAAAAAAAAAAAAAAAAAACAACCCTCAAAATACCGATGGTGATTTCTTTCCTACTGTTTATATAACACACAAGACAATGGCAACCTGAGCTGTATTAGCTTTACACAGTACTCTGTTAAAAATAAGAGAAATTCCCTAACCGACAAATCCAACCACTTTCTGTTACAACACCAGTAAACTAATTCAGCGGTAAGGACACTTGCCAAGATGGTGAATTTATGCAAGTGCTGGAGAATCTACATGGAAAATAAACTTTTATTCATTAAGAGTATCATTTGCTGCTCAATGCAGGGAACGGAAACATGTCACATGTTCCCCACGTCGGCGCAGAAGGGCTCCAGCACTGACGGAGCTGCTGGTGGATGGCCTCCAAGGCTCGGCACAGAATCTCGGGCACGAGTAACAAACATTGCAGGAAAAACCATGATCCCTTCAGTGATGGTTAACTAACTGGAGGAGCAATTCATTTCGCTGCACAAATGATTAAATACAAGTTATTAGATCCAGCCCTACTTAGGATACTTACCCAGGGAACCAAGTGCTACAACATGTCAACAACTATCAATTCCAAACACACACACGGCCAGATTTTCCGCGTGGGCTCTGGCTTGCACTTTCAGTGCCCAGTATCCCCAGCCTTGGCCAGACTGCAAAGGGCAGCGGTTCGCTCTCCCTGCTCCCTCTGTACAACCAGCCTTTTGCAGAGAGCCCGTGGGCACTGCAGTTATTTTTACCCTCTTCCCTCTCTCCCATCAGCATACAAAAACAGGGAGAATCCTCAGAGGCACAGCTTCCTTTTCCCTTCGTTATCGCACGTGAAAGTACGTCTCTCATTTAGAAATTTTGGGAGAAGCCCGTCCTTGAGCACAAGTTTTGCTGCGCTACAAGTTTGCAGCACGGACGGAAGAGGCAATTTCCTGCCTGGCAGGAAGGCGCAGAACAGACCTCCCTCTGCCGCTCCATCTCCCGTTGGGCTGCAGCAGGAAGGGCTGCAAGCAAGGGGATAGGGGCAAGGGACGTAGCGTTGGACAGCAGAAGAAAGTGTAGGGCTGTGAACATGCACCCAAACATGAAGCAGCCGGAGGATGCAGGGAAATGAAAATGGGATGTGTTATTATTCCATAAATTAAGTTAAAGCCACCTCAGCACATCCTAGACCTTTAATAGCAGGCTGCTGCACACCAAGTAAGTTGGCTCCCAGCCTGCAAAATGTTTCAACTTCACTCAGCTGAGGCGAGAGCCACGTTTATTAAAGCAGGTTTATCTTCCTGCAAATAAACCTCAACAGCTTTTGCACCCTGAAGAAGCAACTTTGGTCTGTTCTCATCCCCCCCCCCCCCCCCTCTGCCCACAACAAAACACACAATCGGGCTCCAATGAGTAAAGAGTTACCAGTTGCAGCTGAGCTTTGCCCACATAGCCTGGTATGTAACAGGTTTCAATGTTTGTTTTTATAATAAATAAAGCAAAAGTAGATTGAGACAACTGAGCTCCTTTTCTCTCCTCCTCCTTCTTTGAAGACGTTTTTTTATTTTGAGACTTAAGCAAGATTGTTAGTAAAATAAAGGGCATTCCCTGTCTCGTATGTCAGCCCGTTCCAAATATTCTAGATGACTTTAAAATATCCAACTTTGCCTCCTGGCCATTTTGTGAAGAAGCACGAATGAAAATTAAAATGTAATGCTCCCTTCCACGTGCACATTTTCCCCACTTCTTAAATATCTCAATGTCTGCCTTATAATCTGACTTCTCCTGATAAAAAGCGGGGGGGAAAAAAAGAAAGAAAAAAAGACCATTTTCCAGGAACGAAGCAAAAACTAAACAAAATTTAAGAAATGTAAAGCTGAGCTGGAACAGCAGACAAGTATGTGGAGAACAGCGTGACCTTTCCTTATCATCCACTGACGCACTTAATCGTTTCCAAACAAAAATGCTATTTTCTGCTGCTGCTTCTTTCTGCAAGCACCTCCAGAGCCTGCCTGGCTGGTAAACAGTTAATCTCCCAATATCCCCTGCTGCCTGCGAAAAATCACGGAAACAATTGAGACATTGTCCAGTGAACAAGACTCCCAGGGACTGACATTTTTGTTTATGTCCCAGTTCTCAGCCTGTCAATTTTCACTACGAACGCCAAAAGCCCGGCTCACTCCAATACAGTCTGCCCTCAACTGAAAAGGCTCCACTTCATTTATTTTATTAAAGCTATGGTGTGTTTATGATTCAGAGCTCTCCCTACCCGAGGACCTGTGGGTCCCATCCCCCTGTCTTTCCTGCTGCCCTGCAGTAGCCACTTCCTAACTCCAAGGAGACTCTGCAGTGCCTTTATTCAGAGGGATCGCTGGGAAAATAATGGCACATGCTAAATACTGATGTGGGTATTTTGCTGGGTAAGGAAATGTGTTACTGATTCAATTTCTTTACTGCAGTCCCTTAAAATAGCCTTTGGTTATTAACTGGAGTAGGGTAGAGGGGAAGGGAGTTGGATTCTAACCCAGAGTGGCAGGAACTTCAAAAAAGAAAGAAGAAAAAAAAAAAGAAAAAACAAACAAACAAACAAAAAAAAAACAAAAAACAAAAAAAAAAAACAAAAAAACCCACACACCCACTCCCGGTACCCAGCAGCAAAATAGAAAATACGTGTAATGGAGTAAAACAAACATCTTGGAGCAAAGCAGCATTTGCTGTTGCTCCCTGGCTGCGTTTCCTGTCTGCGTTTTCATAATGATGGGAGTCAGGCCCAAAATACATCCCTCTCCTTCACCCTGCCGCTCTCCCCCCGTTCCCAGCACTTTTTTTCGTTATGCTCTCGCTACTTTATCTCCATGAAAAGCACACACAGCGGTCACCAGCGTTTCCTGTTTGCCGAGCGTGCTTTAACTATATCACACCCTGCGCTGCTGCGCTGGAATGCACAGCATATGGCATTGTGAAAGGGTTTACTGTCGAATAATGGCAGCAATGCAGTCCTGCTGGTTTATATCAAACCCTGTCACTCTCTTCACGGAGGTCTCTCTCTTGCTCTCCGAGAGGCGAGGTAAAACACACAAACCACGCTCCTTCAAGTCTCACTTAGGCTCTCCGCAGAGGCCGGGTAAGACCTGCAAACTCAAGGCATGATTGCGGCTTATAAAGTTGTGACTTGCAGCCACTTTGTGCCTTGCTTCCACTCCCAGAATACTTGCAGGACGCTTTTACCCCTCCCCAGGTGTGCAGGAGGCCGTTACCAAGTGTTTAGCTCCTGGCTGCAGCTGTTCCTATGCGGGCTGTGGAGCGTGGCGTGCCCGTGCCCTGCACCAGTGGCGGGGCTGCAAGCCCGAGCGTCCGCCTCAACCACAACCCGGAGAGCAGCTGAGTCTCTCTTTGCTTCCAGAAATCAGCACTGGTAGATATGTTTATGAAAACATCCACTCCAAAGCCAAACACACGCCGCTGCCTTTCACTTTGGGTCAAAGTTTCAGAACTGCATTTTCGTTAAATTGCTCAGAGGTTTATTTTTGTTTGTTTTGTGATGTTGGTCGTTTCTCTTTAAGCAAGTTTAAAAGAAAAGGACTATCAAATAAATAAATAAAGCGCTGCTTCCAACTGCGGTCAGGTTTAGCTAAGACACTCACAGAGGTTATACTTCAAAGTGCTTTTTGTGCAGATCTTGAAATGCCTTCCCATGCCCGGATGCATTTGTCCAGCAGACGTTGAAATAAGTAGCGATACTTTTAAGATCCATTGAAATGCATCCATCTACCCTCCCTTAATAAAAGGAATCCTTACTTAACAGGCATTTATTATTGCTGAACCAGGGTTGAAAGTTCAGTGTCCTTATAGACCAAAATTATCAAGATTTCTGAGTTTGCAGCCCACGTTTAAGTCCTAATGAGCTATTGTACTGCGCTCACTGCTATTAACTCTTTGATGTCAGGAATTTGCTTTGCTCTTTTAAGTGTCTCACGGATGTCCAAGAGAAAAAGCACAGAGCTCACCTGCACTGAAGGTGGGCAACTGTATGTTTTTGTCTTTACTCCCCTCCAGCAAAATATGCAAAGATAGCCACAGCATTAACCCCTCATGCCAAAGGTAGGAGAGCCCATCAGCTGCAGCTGTGCAGCTGTGTCACCCCCAGCTGCGTATACTTGTGGCACGCAGAACACATTACCATTCTGGGGATGGGACATGAGGATGTGATGCCCCATCATCACACCTTACACTGTACAGCCTCTGCTCAGGACCTGAGCTCTCTGGGGCAGGCGTAACCACCTGCTTTCTGCAAGTAGCTTGCTTATTAAATCCTCTTAAACACAGGTAGTGATAAAGGGGTAATGGAACTATTTCAAATTTGCTCCTTGTCCTCTCACTTGCTCATTCTGCTATTACAGGAGGCATCACTAATAGGTTCGGGAGCACTTAGGAAGAGAGAACTCATGCCCAGAGTAAGACACCCAGCTGCCACCTAACAGGTAGCTCACATTTAAATGCATGAGATGTGAGCCCAGCTCAGCACATGAGGAGTAGCCAAGTTGGCTGAAAAGCCAACAGGATGCAAGATGTGTGGCTGCTTTCCTCTCCCATCAGTGCCGGGATGTCTCCTTGACATTCTCTCACCGTTTACTTGTCCCACAGATGCCTCAGTGCTGCAATCTGAGGTGTCCCAAGGCCCACCTACGCAGTATGCGGTCTAACAGTCCGTGTATTAAGTGAGCGATCACTCCCTGGACTTGCTCTGCACATGACAAACAGAACAAGTTCCTGCAGGGTGAACTTCACCCAGAGCTTCCAGCAGCTCTGGAGCAGGAACTGCCCAGGCACACGCTCTGCTCTGGAACAAATGCGGATAACTTCACCTTCAGTTGTCAAATGGGATCTGCTGCCTCACATTTACCCCTCAGGCAGCAACTGTGGAGCAACTGGCAAGTCTCAGATCCAAACCAAAGCTTATCCTGGAGTAACCTGTCCTGGCCATCAGAGTCCTTAATGAGGAGCAGGTTACTTCATGTCCAGTGAACAACTTCCTTCCAAAGAGTTCGGCATGCTTGAAAAGCATGGGGAGACAATGCGGTTTTAGCAGTTCAAATTCTTGCTTACTTCATTTTTATTAACCACGTAGACATGCCCAACATGCAGCAACAGAAGTTCTGCTGCCAGGGAAAGCTCTGTGCAACACAGCCATTTGGGGTTTTCTAATGGTACTGCTTCCATGCATCTGCTTGGCATGAAAAGTGTTCACAGCAGCATATGTAAACTAAGAAAGTCTTGAGGCTTTCACTCTGCTTTTCCCCCTCACCTGACACCACTTCCATATTACAGAGCAGTCATAGCCTCATAGCACACACAGCTGACATCATTATGCTCAGCAGATGGCCAACAGAGCAAACTTCTGTCGTTTTGCCTCCCTAATCACAGACACTACCGTCTTAATCAGGTCTGGAGACCACAGAGTTTTTGTGCATTTTCCAGTGGGCAGGTGAGTAACAAGAGACCAGAACCCTCCTTCGTACTCACAACATGCAGCCTTAGCCCTGGGAAGAAATACATCACAAGAACAAGCTTCAAAAATGAAAAGTTCAGGACATGTTATTCTGTTCCTCACCCACACCTTTTTTCAGTACTTGATAGGCGAGGACTGGTTGAATCCATGGTCACCTCTCAGGAAGAGTGTTTTACTACATACAAATGCTCGGTTCCACTGCTCTAACTCAGAAAAGCATCACTATACAAGAAAATACTTGGAGCAAACCCTTAAATGTTGTCCTGAACATGGATGGACGTGTAATGATTTCTTGAATCAATGCTTAAGAAGTGAAAAGGAAGGGGAAGGGGAAGCTAGTTTCCACAGTAATAGTAGTTGAGAAGTCTTTCAATCTTGCCAACAGGAAAAATGCATGTCAGAGAGCTGCTCAGCTCTCCTAGGAAACTAATGCAGACCGACATCTTCCTGCTGGCCAGTACAGCAAGGCCCAGGGACACAATCAAGTTCTTAATGTGCACCAAGAGCAAGGTAGATGGTTAGGATTTGGTTGTTTCTTAGCTCCATACCAGAGGCAAGTCAGAAGGTGCCCTGCTTCTCATATGCATGTACACATCTGTTCAAACCATGCATGTCCAGGCTTCCATACCAGACTATTACACATCATCTATACATCTTTCCTACACAAGGGAGTCTGACTGCAGAGCTACTGTGTGCTGGTGTACAGGAAGGGCTGGTTCAGCTCTCCCAGACTTCCTAATTTTGAGAGAGAAAAAATAAGGTGCATCTGACACAAGCATTCATGGGCATGCAGGGTCTTCCTAGCACACAGAGAGCACCAAAAGAAACTGTTCTAAGATCTGATGCATGTTTGCTTTTAGGTCTAAATTCAATAAGCTACCTCAGGATTTCTTTGTTTGTTTTGTGTTTTTTAGTGTTTTTTTGTTTGTTTGTTTCCTGTCAGGTCACATTTGGGGTTGTTTTGGTTTTGGTGGTTTGTTTTTTTGTTTGTTTGTTTGTTTGCATGTTTATAAAAATGCAGATATAGAAGTCATCAGTGTCTCAAATGACCTCAGGAAAGTTACTACATGTCCTTATAAATGCAATAGTAAAATAGATGTGTGAGCACTTCTTCCTTGGCTTGGGGGATTTTTGCTCATGATCTGCTGGCTGGTTTTGCTCACCAGTCTGTCAGGTACAAGAACAATTTCAGTGCAAGCTCCCCTGGAACCAGACCGCTGGCTCCAGTCAGCTACGGTTTCAAAAGCAAAATCTGATAGACAAAAATGTATAGGTTAGCTTTGTGAAATTAGGCACTAACACTGTTTGGGTGAGAGATTAGGTTGTTTTATGAGGGTATCATTTCTAGTTATGTACAACATCTCTAACTCTCCAGAGGCTCTCTAACTCTCCAGTGGATCTGACACCACCCAGTAGCTCTGCACAAGGCAGAGAACGCAGCCTTCTCTTTACTATAGCTCTGAGTCCTTCTGCAGGAGAGAGCACAGCTGTGCACAGTCTATCAAGTGAAATGTCTGATGCATAATCCAATCCCAACCCTCCCATCCCACTGAGAAGAGAAACAACGCTGGGTTTGAGCGACTTGGCAAACAAATAGTCCCGAGCCCAGCAATGCCAGCTTCCTTCCTGTCTTTTTAATGAGAAGTATGGGCTGTTTTCTTTATTACAGCACCTGGACACAGCACACAGATCTTGTTTAGACAGAAAATAGGAGGTTTCTGCTCAAGTGGGTTTGTCTGCTTGGGGAAGTTTTTGTTCAAGGGCTTGAGTGTGAATTAAAAAAAATGCAGAACAACTATTTCGAATTATCTCTCGGTGTGGACACTCTCATTCAGAACTAAGAGTTTCTTTGTGTGGTTTAGCTTAATCCGTTTCCAAAGCGGATTAAGCTAAACAGCACAAAGGGTCTCTTACTGCTGAATGAGAGTGGCAGCATGGAGAGATAATGAGCAATAGCTTTTTGGAGACAGCTACTTCCATCCAGTATTTGGGCTTTCCCACTGGCCCAAAGCTACATTGGGAATGAAGCAATTTAGGCAAAACTGATGGCACCCGTTAGGCTCCTGCTCGTGATGAGATTGTTGCTCTGCTCCAGTCAGCAGGGACTCTGGCTCCCAACCATTATTTACGTTCTTTAGTCCCTGCTTTCCTCAGCTCCCACCCATAATCCAGTTATGCATGGGCTTTGTGGGGCCCAGAGCCCCACCAGCCTCAGCACACATCCTCATCGATGCAATCAGCACAGTCAGGATGTTGTGACCCTCACACAGGCCCTGGGCTCAGCCTGCTGTTCTTCCCTGTCTCCCATCAGCACAGCAGCCCCACTGTGGGACACTGGGTGCCTCATTTTAGGCCCACACAAGTCCATGCAGATTAATCTAACACACATGCTCTGGCAGAATGCACACCACCATGTGGCTGAATCCATTTCAGGTGACAGTCCAGGCTACTGTGAGCTAAAACTCTCTCCTAGGACCTTCCAAATATAGAGTTTCTATCTCAAAATGTGGCTCTCTGCAATTCTGCTGCACCCCAAACTATCCAGCCAGAAAAGGATACAGAATTTAGGAGCTCATATTTGCATCACATTCAGGGAATGCCAGATATTTTACAAGCAGGAGATGCAAGATTGTAGCCTGCAACAGATGCACTTCCAGCCAAGATGAAGACACTACATTTTACTTAAGCCTTCTGATGAACAAGTGTTCACACATCTCCACCCATCAGCCAAAGCCCTGCAAACACTCCACACCAGGTTCTCCAAGCCCAGCCACATAACCCACAAGAAACGGACGCTCGGCAGCACATGCCAGCACACATACCCGGCTGCCTTCTCTAAGAGCAATGCTGAGGGTTACCAGCTCCTAGGATTTTACAGCCAGTCTGGCACTACTTGCTATTTTTCCATAAAGCACGGTAGCCTTGAAGTCAAGTGTTTAGGGAAGAACCTCAGCCTGCACTTACAGCACACAACAAGCCCCTGAACTGCTGCAGAGAAAAGTTTGAGAATGTGAGGGGAGTATACCCTGCAGGCTCAGGAACCAGAGAACAAATAAAGAGAATACAAAATGTATTATTTAAGAAACAGAAAACAAACAAACACATACAAAAAAATAATAAAGAAGAAGAAAACACATACAAAAAACCGTCCACCAATCCTCATGATCCTTTGAGGCCTGACTCATGATCCTAGAACAATTGGGGTTGGCAGTACTATATGTTTTACAGCATTTATTCACAGCTGAAATATCCCAACATTCAGAGTTCCCAGAGCTGCTCGCAGAGCTCTTGACTACAAGCAAGTGTGACAATTTGTCCCAGATGCTGATCCAGCCCCAAGGTGTCTTCTGAAGGTACTTCAGCACTGACTGATGTTTGCAGAAGCACTAAATCCCCGCTCCCTTCACAGTAAGAGGTACAAATCTGCACATTTCCAGTCTCAGCATTAAAACAGAGAGATTGCTTCAGTATCCAAACACCACTAATAGAGAATGGACATTATGACAGAGAGTAAAGGCACTGCAATAAACAGTCCCCAAAAGTCTGAATTCCTCTGCAAATTTATCAAATTACTCAGTGACATTTCTTCTCTGCTCTACCCAAACCAAGCACTAGATTTCCCATTCATATTTAGTGGGTACTGAATATAATGTGTGCTTTATAGGAACTTGTCCAAAATAATTTTATCAGGCTGCTGGTAGATGAATTCTATACTTAGCCCCAAAGACTCGGGTTTGAACACATTTTAAAACACAATCCTTCCCAACAAAATAAATAAATAAATAAAATAAAATAAAAAAAATCAGAAGGCTTTAGTAGTGAAAGATTTACCCACAGAATTCTCAGCAAGTTTAATTTGTTCTATGGCTGAATTCCATGCAGCTCTGAAAATCCAGAGCAAGATGTTTGCACACTTTTGAGCATGCATAAATGAAACAACTTGTTTACTTTGCAACTGCCAGAGCAATTAGCCAAATAAAGTATAGAGCATTTAAAAAGCAGAGTCACTAAAGAAGCTTTCCAATTAAGTCTGCCTGAGTATTTCTGCAGTGTGAGTCTGCAGGACCTGTGTATTGGGTCCAAGAACTAAGGCGTGACCAACCTGCCATCAGGGGCTGCTAGGCTGCCACTACAGCGCAAACACCCTCTTGACACAGAGCACTGACATGAAACATACACTACTCCTACCCTGACACCTCCACATTCCTGCAGCTCTCAACACGAGCTGTGTGCTCAGGGGACTGCTCTGCAGATCTCTATAGAGGAGGGTATCCCATCATGGGCACACGTGGCCTGACATCTGAAAACATCTCAAGAGATTACTGCAAAGCAAGAACAGCCTCTCTACAACAAAATGTTAAAGACAAAACAAGAGCTTTAAAAAGCGCTCTCTCGGGGTACCATGAGTGGGAGTTGCAAGATTACACGTCTTGGTTCTACATGTAGAAGACTGCAAACGTGCTTGGATGCACCTCACTTCTGCCCCAAAGCGTTTGATGGGACAGTAGGTGAATTCTAAAATTTAGATAAACCTCATGATTTCATAGGTACTTCTCTTTTCTTCCTTAAACACATAAGTGCAAAACATATGAGATTGAAAGAAATTAGGAGGAAAGGAGAGCAGACTCGGCTGCTTCGACTGTAAACGCTCTGGGAAACAACTCCTGATCCCCCCAAAATGCCCAGCAGCCACAGACACGTTCTCCACATGTGTCGAAGATGTTGAGAACAGAGAGTACATTTTTGAGATGGTTTTGCCTTAAGTTTTGCTTGTCATATTATGTTTTGAAAACACATTTTCACCTCCTTAAGCAAAAAAAAGGAAAAAAAAAATAGATATACTACTACACAGAGATTCTTTGTTCTTGGGGATTCAGTCTACTTTATGGCTGTGTTCATTATATATTAGAAAACCCAGGCCAAACAGTACAAGAAGTCCTCCCCCAAGGTAACATTTACATTTACTTCAAAAGGCCTCCCTGCAGAAGAAAATGCAGGAATTTTTTAAACCTTTAACTGATTTGTAAGAAATATACTGCACCAAACCACCACCATTTTGGGTTCAGACTGTTTTTGCCTGCTACAAAGAAAGCTAAAAGCAAGTCTTTGTGTAGCCAAGACAGCAGGAAGCAGAACCCAGGGAACAGCCTTCACCCATCCTTCTGCCCAAACGAGGGTACAGCTTAGTCAGAATATTTACTTTGCAGAGAACAGGGAATAACAACATGCGCTCCTACAACCATAAGGAGAAAAACATACACAGATAAAAATGGTTCTGAAGGATCTTGTTTTCTGTAGAAGGCAGATTTTAGAGATGCTAATATGGATGCATCTCATTTTTGCTTGCCTATCTGCACCATACCCCAGAGTTTTCAAATGAGAATCCCAGTGCTGGGGCACCCAGCCTGCACCCCTATCACCACGCTGTCTCAGGTGAGAGGAGCAGGTTAGGTCCATGTTGAACAAGGGATTTCAGGACAACTAACCTATTTGTCTAGAAGAACTCCCAACTGAGGCCTGTTTTACACCCAAAATCTTATTTTTCCAACTAAATCAGAAGTCAGAGGGAAAAAAATGGGAAGAAAATAGCCATAAAATCCTTTCAAAGTCACAGCCTCATCATTGTGCTATCCACAGGCTGAATTCAAAATTTTGACCTAGTAAGCTTAATAGTGTACTATTAAAACAATTTTTTCCCCAGTTTTCTTTCACCTTTGGACACAGATAAACAGCATGACTATACCAAAGCAAGATGCAAGAGTCTTACAAGATGAGTGAAGCACCTAAATGCAAATAAATGTATTGGTCTTAAATGGAGCCTCATGCTGTACCTTCCTCAAGACATGCTGAACATAATTTCAGTTTAATATTCTGTTTCTCATAATGGGCCTTGGAGACTCTCTCAAGCACCATGAAAAGCAGTATTAACCCAGCCCTCAGCACTGGGGGCAATCCAGCCAAATTATTCATGCTGGTCTTTTGCTTCCATTTTTGTATTCTTAATGTTCTTAAACAAATCTGAAAGGAGCAGGGCTGACAAATAGTATAGACTTTACTTAAGATATTATAGACAGCCATGTTCTGCAAACCTGAGTCATTAAGCTAAAAACTCACACTGAAGCCAAAGGGAGTTTCATCGAAGCTGGGCATAAAGGCTGAGGCCCTGACAAAGAACCCGTGTTAATCAGAGCCAAGCACTAAAGAGCAAGAATGTTAAATAAGAAAAAAAATGAAATAAAAAAAAAAAAAAAAGAAAAAACCCACACTCTTTCCTTCCTTCTCTTTGTAATGCAGCTATAAAGATTAGCCTCCATACTGATTTCAGAGATACGGTAAAGATAAGAAATGATTTGCAGGTGTTAGCATTTTCCTGTAGATGTTCGGGGCAGCACAACTGAACTCAGGAAATAAAACTGGCATGGATAAGCTTGGCGGGCAGACAAGATGCAGCAGTGTGGGTGGAGAGCCCATTTCTGTCCCTATAGGTTATGCTTTACAGCCACGCAGAAATAGAAGCTTGTCCATGAAGTACCGGTTATTGTTCCATGCAAACATTCTCAGACAGGCAGAAGGAGGTGCAGAGCCCAGTACGAGAGCAGCCACATCCCAGGTGCTGTGGCTACAACTGGCAGTGATGAGCGGGGACCAGAAAAACCTTACACATCCCTGGATAACTGGCATCCACTGCTGTTTCATCTGCTCTCCATCACTGCTGCTTCACTGAATGCCACTACCCAGCCCATTCTAACTTTTTTTTAACCAAAAAAAAAAAAAAAAAAGAAACAACAACAACACGCTTTTACTCCACAGAATGGATCTGACTTGGGGTGGGTGCCAGGAAAAAGAGTGGAAAAAAAGAAGCTGCCTTTACTTATTTATTTTAACAGAACAAGGCAAAACAGCTTTCTCTTAGAAATAATAATGAAACCTTGCAGAATCTGCACTCTCCCCTCCTCAAAACCCACTGCTCCCCCATCCTGCTCCTCCGCCGCCTCCTCTTTCCTCCATCATTGTAAGTAGCACAAAAGATCACATTACAAATGCCAGCTGTGGCTCTTTTGGAAGGTGGCCTCCATCTCGGAGGTAGTATATGTTCCTCACAGCTTAAGTGGTTGCTATGGTAAATATGCTTTTTATTGAATAGCAGAGTGAAACCGCTTTTAAAGAGACCCATAAGAACCCCATAAATGGTCAAAATACACAGCAGATCAACCTCAGCCTTCCTGGAAACAGGTTTTTCTTTATGTTCCAAAATGATCTCAATTTTTGTACCGGCAGCACCCTTTTTAGTGCATGTGTGTTGTCAACTCATCTTCATATTGCCCATTCCCAGTGGAGGTGCTAAGGGGGCTGGCAGTAGTGATGCTATGAGCAGGGACCCCAACCAGGACCAGCACCGCAAGCTGCTTTGATTTTCAAAGGCAAGCTTGAGGGACAGCAGGTGCTCAAATGTGCAGGTGATGTCCAGCTCTGCCACCCAAACTCAGCCTGCCCTCAGGCTGCCAACAGCTGGGAAAACGTCCCACTGCCTCACAAATCTTCCCGCAAGCCCATACCATCAGCAACCCTAAGCTCTGAACCCAGACCCAGAGCCCAGGGGGAGCCGGTTCTTGGGTACAGCATTTAGAAAAACACTAAAAGAAAGAAGTTATTTTGGTGTATTTCTTATCAGGGAGAAGATGATGACAGGTTTTGATGGCTGCCCCTTTCTTAATAAGCAGCCAAACATCTCTTCTCCCACCTTTTCCTTCAGTAACAGCCCAAGTGCACAAGAAGGAAAAACAAAGTCATTCTAAAAAATGCTAAAAAGCAACCAGTGTTTCAACTAAGCAAGTACTGGACTGTACTCATCACTTTGTCATACTGGGCAGTCCATTTTGCAATCTGTTTTAGAAGCTATGAACTCTAGAATATATGGAACCTTTTCTTTTAATTAAAAAAAAAAAAAAAAAACTAAGGCACTCATAGCAAAGGACTGACACTTCTCAAGAAACAACAGTGAAACAACAAAAACTTTTACTACAATTTAAAATATCTAACAGAACATAAACATGTATAGTCTATCAACTATACACACTTCAGACTGCGTAACAGAAGAGAAAGAACAAGCATCGTCTCTTGGGATCAATCTTGTCATCCATTCATCATAAAAGTTTAAAAAAACCCACAAAATTTAATGATAAAGTATCTCAGAAGAAATATTCTAAACCATTACATGCCATTTTTCCAGAGGTATATTCTCCAGATGAACCCTCAGAGCTAAACGGCTCCTTAAGGATAGATTGTGCTGAAACTGGCCAGAGGTGAGGACAGGAAATGCATAATGCCCCTCTGACACAGAACCATATAAAGAGATTCTTTTTGAATCTGTGTGGATACTGTTTCAGAAAATAAAATGAAATTTCAATACTTTTCTCGTGCAAATTTGTATTGAATATTTCAAATTCAACACTGTCTTTTGAACAGACGCAAGAAAATTTAACCAAGAAGTTAATAAGATAAAAGACTGTAGAACAAGGAAGCATTTTTGTTCTTCTTTTGGGGGGGATAATGCTTTCCAAAATTATCTCTTCATTAATTTCAGTTCAACATAATCATGTGTAAACCAACTGGCTCACAATTCATTGCCACTAAATCATTCTGCAGTGTGTAATCTTAAAGCATTTTCAACTCTATGCTCTCCTAATAAGCACAGAGCTAAGTGGCATAAATGATAATTTAATGAACAGCCCAGCAACAAAATATATATTCCCTCCTTTTACCCTGGGCTTCTTAGAGTTTCTGTTTCTTTTCAAGTATTTATCTTTCTGTTTGTGCAAAAGAAAAGTGATGACAATCAATGCGATTGAGGTCAAATGCCTTTAAGAAAAAAACAGAAAACAAATAAAGAACATCTTCCATGTTTACTTACAACAATGTGTGCTGGAGATGGAGACCTAGCATCCTTGAGGGCTTGTCTACTCTGAAGGCTCCCTGCCTGAACATCAAGCAGTGGCCATTTCATCTGCAGATACTGGATGGAGGAAACAAAAATGGGAAAAGAAAAATGAGTTCAGAAAAGAAAGGTCAAAAAAAAAAAAAAAAAAAAAAGCAAATCTTAGGTAACATGGGCAAAAAGATATAAATTAAAACGTATGCAAGGAGCTGAAACAAAAATTAAGACGACTTTGCATGTTTGTGGAAATAAAAAAAAAAACCATCTAACAGTCCCATCCCACCAAATCACAGTTCAGGAATAAGAAAATATGGCAGACTGCAGAGACAATATTACATTAATTTTATTAATCAAAGCAAATCTAGAAAAGCCACCCAGAGGCAAAATATCACAACCAAGAAGATGGTACAAGGAAGGGGAAGGTAGATTATCAGTCTCAGGAGACAGAAAACACCTATCAGTAGTTAAGAGTATGATCTCAGTATTTAAAGGATCTTATCTGTTGGCCCTCTTTCAATAAATGCAGCATGTCAACAACTTCACCCTGAAGGCAGAAGTCTGCCCAAAAAGCAGTGCTGAGTTCTCATCCATGCTGGCTCTTAGCATCTATCTTTTCTCCTTTCCACTGGCTCTGGAAGTCACCATGGGTTGTTTTCTTCTCGCTCATCATCACCAGGAGACAACTCTTAAGGGACTTGCACAGTGTAACTTATTCAATTACATAGCCAAACTCAATAATCTCTCCAGTTGATGATGTCCAAGACAGAATATAGCCTGGTGCATACACTCTCAGCTGCTCTGGCCAGACACTCACAGATAGCCAGAACATATTTATGTCACGGATGCTGGTCTGAATATAAAGCCGATCTACAGTATAAGGGGGTGGTGATTCAGAAAGGGAAAGAAAGATAGAAACAAAAACAAAACAAAACAGACCCTCACATCATCAAATATCAACTAAAACTAAATCTAATTTCTGCCTGAGCTTTACACTCCGTGTGATGCTACACTGTGCCAATGGTTAACATGTGATCTCTTAAAGCCCTATATTGTGCAGGAAAAATTACTTATTGCCACATACTTCAACCCCCTTCCAGACTTAAGAAAAGCAGCTGTGTGCATTGATCTAACCACTACAGAAGATCCTGTTTAGCCCTGGACTCTGATTGACCTAACAGCTCTATTCCTAGAAAATATCTAGAGAAATAGTTATGTTTACCCATTGCTTTTTTTTGTGTGTGTGAGCGTGTGTAAGTAATCTTGAAGGAGAACCATGCACAAACAGCCCCTGCCACTCCAACTAACAACGGAAGCTTTATTTAAATCTCCGTGAAGGAAGGAAGGAGATCTGGTTCCATGCTTTCAGCACATCACTATCACATTTGCTCATGTATGCAAAACATTTGCTAGCATGCAAGGCCAGTTTGCTGCAAGACCCGTAGGCACTGAGGTGACCAAAAGCAGGAGGACACATTCACATTTCCCATCACTTGGCGGGTCTGAGATTTCTGAGCTACTGGAATGCAAATAAACAAAGTCATACTCTGGATTTATGCTCCATACAAGTTCCTCAAGTTCCAAGAAGTCTTGTATTTTTATTCATCTTCACATTTGGGATTTGTGCAATGTGGACCAGAATGTTTCAGCAGCTCTTGAAAACAAGAAATAAAACCCAAACAAACGAGAACTAGTCTACTGTAAGCAACATTTCTAACTCATACCACTTGATTGTAAGCCTCTGGATACTTGATCACTTGTATCAAATCCCTGCTCTTCTATGTAGGCAACCACGACATAAATTCAAAAATTGAGATTACGTTTCAAAGAAATGCTTAAAAGCACAACGCAAATGCACAGAAAGGAATTCAAAGCTGAAGATGACTGAGAGCTTCTTAACTTCAGGGTGGATTTGATACATTTCAGATTTGTGAACAGCACTATTAAAACAAGTCACTGATAGATTTTTTGGAGTCTGTCAGTGGTCTTTCACATTCAGTGATCCTAACTCCACCATGTAAAGAGGCACGTGGATTTCCAGGAAGGAACAAAAGCTCCATAGCATTTGTCCTGATGGGTCACAATGCTTAGCGGCTTCCCCTCTTCAGCCAGGGAGTGAAGTACTAAACACTGGTAAAAGGCAATGGGATGTCATTCTAGAGACTGCATTTATTTCTTCTTTTGAGGCAGATATCTTTACAGGATATCTGCCTCCTGACACATGACTGTTTAGGAGAGTGAGAAGTTACTTCTAGCACAGCTGAAGTCCTTACAAGAATCAGCCAGCTTACAGAATGTGGCCAGTGAGCGACTGTACACCTAAGAAAGCAACCATACCTGTTTCCATGACCACTTGACCATCATGAACATCTCTGGAATGCCATAAACCTGATAACTCCTGAAAGACCTCATGTCAGTGATTGTCCTAAAAGACAGGTCAAGAAATGCATGGGCTTCTTTGAGTCTGTTCCTGAGGGCAGACCAAGAAACACTGACACGGCAGTAGGAGCTAGCTCATATCAAAGCCTATGTTGCCAGCAATTACTGTAGGGGTTATAAAGCTTTCAGGACTGCCAGCTCTGCTCTTTTTACTAGCACTAAGTTTCCATATGGAGAAACAGGGCAAGACAGCGTGACCATTCCTGCTCTACCTCTATCTTGCAAGAGCCAGGAGAAGTAGTTCAAAAAAAAGCTTCAGGAAGAGCCATTACTTTGCTTTTCTGTGCTGTAAACTCTTACAGTTTAGGCTCTCAGTAAAGTCTGTTACCCATCCCTGCCAAAACAGTTTCAGAAATCTTCCAGCAATGGCTCAAACATAGCTGATGTCAATTCTCTGGGATTCACTGTTTGTGGGCACCCTTAGTGCCCAGCAGGAGCTGCAAGATATGACTTAGTAGCTCGTGGTAGCAGTGGTAATGAGAAGACGGTTGGACTAGATGATCTTATAGGTCGCTTCCAACCTTGTGATTCTACGAACAGCCGCAACCCTCAAAGCCCCATTTCACACCCACACAACATCTTCCATTTTCATGAATGAGGGTATGAGGATCAGCAAAGCAGCTTGCACAACTCCACTGAGCGGCCAGGCCTCATCACAGGTATGTGGCCTATCCACCATGCAGACAGGGCCACCGGTCTCAAGCAGACAGACTTACAGCTTCAGCAGTGGGATGGTCACAACACGGGCTGTCCTGCTGGCTGCAATGCCAGCCCCGTTGATAAAGTACAAAATATTAGCATTGTTTAAGGTGACGAGCCTGACTCAAGGTCTCCTCATCCAAGAATTGTCATGCCTGTAACACAATACTGATGTGGTGGCTTATAATTCTTATTTTACATAAAAGCTTCATTGTGTGCCAAATTCAATCTCCACAGGCTACCTGAGCCACAGATTTTTACGAGTCTACATTTCAGCGCTGCGAGTCTACAATACACATAATTTTCAATTATGTTAGGGCAGAACAGGATCACTGCCTATATAACATTACTGGTTGGAGGAAATGAGACTCAGCCCTACTGCCGAGCGAGCTAACCAAATCCAGATGGTGGGCAGAGCACGGGCCGGCCGAGCTGCAGCGCGGCTGCCCTCCACAACTCTCTCTTTCACAAGGAGGCGGATGCCAGCCCCAGCCCCTCCGTGCTGCATGGGATCAGGGGAGCCGTGTCACGGTACCCACGTGCAGCACAGGGAGGGTGAGGGAAGGGGAGGGAGGCATGATGGCTTTCGCAGATCTACTACTGCTGCACTGCGCTACAATATTCTTATTAAAAAGGAGAAGAAGAAAAAAAAAATCAGGCGCTATTACAGCAGAGAGGTAAATCCTTTCCTTCCTCAAGCAACTAAATAGCAGGAAATCCTATTCTCTCGGCCTTAAATGCAGATTTGAGCCAGACAGTTCCTCTGATTTGCAAGGAGTCCACAAAAATTCAAGGCCGACTTTCCCAGCCTCCGACACTGGGCTTGCATTCCTGCACCAGGGGGGAAGGGGAGGCGGGGGAAGTCCCCACTGCCCTGCTCCTGTAAGCGCTGGACACGCGCTTGCTCCTCTCCCATCCTGGGCTCAGCTGGAAGTCACAAACTGCCTGCACAAACATCGGACTTTTCAACAAGTTAACTCTAACAAATCTGTGCAAATTATTTTGGAGGAAAACTGCTGAAATAGGCTCCGTTGGCACGCTTCTGACATTTTTTAACGTAATGTCATCTTGGCATATTTTATTTCTGCTTAACAATATGATCTGATGGGGACCATTAGCATGTGTGTGTTTAAAAAAAAAAAATTTATGGCAAGTCTCAGAGAGCTTAAGCAAAATAATTGTTAAGCTCCAGGCCTCTGCACAAAAATTAAAATACGTATGGGGTGAGCATACTTGAGAGAAACCAAAGCTTTTAAAAGGGCTGTTAAATTGTCAGCACAAGGGAAAAGGCAAATGATTTGAATAGTCCAGATTTTTTTTTGTAGAAGGAGAAAAAAAGCACCCCAACCCTTCCCTTCTACAAGCAGTATGTCAGAACCTCCCATCTGCAATCAGAAGGTCCTGCAAAGCAGGGACACACTACAAGCAGCTCTGCACAGGTGTCCCATCTTCCCCTTCCCCCCCAAAAAAACACTCAAAGAAATGGGGAAACAAACATGTTTTCCAAGATTTCAGAGCAGAGTTGGTCAAAAGCAGCTAAAATACACTTATTGGACTGAAGGAGTCCACTAGAAACTCTTACTCAAAGCCAGCATCCCCCAGCCGTGAGGCTTACAGCAGTGCAGCCCCAGCGACAGGGATGGCACAGAGCTTGCAGGTGTTTCCTGCAGCAGTGTCCGACCTGGAGCTGCTCCCGTGTCACACTATTGTTTTCATCGCTGGAATGCCCTACAAGTGATGGCTCAGAGCAGATAAATATATAAACACTTTTTTTTTTTTTTTTTAAACTGTTTTTAAACAAGAGGGAAAGCTGTACAACACTTTCCAGCTCAGGTTTCCTGCAGCTGGTGCTTATAAGCTCCCAGGAACTGAAGCAAGCAGGAGCAGGGCTGCTGGAGGTGGGAACCACACGGTGCTACAGGCCACCTCCTAAGCATCACAGCACACCACTGCCTCCAGTCTGAGCTCTTCCTGAATCTCAGCACAACACACCAGGTCATGTTCTTGACCCTAATCCTGCTGTTAGTCAATTCTTCATCAGCGCTGCAGGACTGCTTGGAAGTACCTGCAAAGACGTCATCTTTGAAGGTCAGAAGTTTATCCAATACTTAGCAATTCTTCCAGGAGGGCAGCTAGGCAAATTTTAGCTAAAGATCCACTAGTAATCCTGGAGACTAAAATGCTAAGAAGAGGGCTGAGATTTATGGGGAAGGCAATGGTAGCAAAAGCAGAGCTTAACAAAAGTGTTATTGCTCTCTGCAGACAAGAGAAGTAGTTGCAATAGGATGCTTGTCTTGGTGCCTACAACGGAAGGTCTGCAGTCTACTGCATCCCCACTGCAGTCAGAATGGAAAGTCTACAAGGATTTAAATGGGATTCAAAAGTAGATTTCTCAACTTCTTTATCCTTTAGTCCACCTCCATCACCTCCATCCCTTATTCTTCTCATTACTTATCACCTTGTTTGTGCAACATGAGAATAAAACAAACTACCAAAATAAACAAGCCACTAGGTTTGGGCTGCATCGAACAACGGGTGTCCAGCAGGGAGAGGGAGGTGATCATTCTCCTCTACTCTGCCCTTGTGAGGCCCCATCTGGATTACCGTGCCCAGGCCTGGAGCCCCCAGCACAAGAAGGGTGTGGAGCTGTTGGAGTGGGTTCAGAGCAGGGCCACAAAGATGATCAAAGGGCTGGAGAACCTCTTCTATAAAGAAAGGTTGAGCAAGTTCAGTTTGTTCAGCCTGTAGAAGAGAAGGCTCTGGGGAGACCTCATCACAGCCTTGTTGTACGTGAGGGGAGCTTATATGCAGCAAAGGGACTGACTTTTTACACAGTCTAATAGCAATAGGACAAGGGAGAATGGCTTTTAGTTTAAAGAGGAAAGATTTAGGTTAGATGTTAGAAAGAAATTCTTTACTCAGAAGGTGGTGAAGCACTGGAACAGGCTGCTTGGAGAAGCTGTGGATGACCCATCCCTGGATATGCGCAAGGCCAGGTTGGATGGGGCTCTGGCCCCTGATCTGGTGATTGGCAACCCACTCTGTGATCCACTGAAGGGGTTAGAACTGGATGATCTGTATGGTCCCTTCTAATCTAATCCATTCTATGATTCTATGAAGATGACTAACTGAAGGAGACTACTGCAGAAACTTTACAGTGGTGTCCTACTTCTTGCAGATCTGCTATGTCTGGGATTTTTTCATAAGAAAAATAATAGACGCCACCCACAATGTTCAACCTCTACAGAATACCTAATGTGCCACGATGAGACACAGGAGAGCTACTTAAAATGAGAGTAACAAGAGTAACAAAGCTTATTTCAGTGAGAACAATCCTTCCCACACAAAAGGTTCCTCTACTTCAAGAAATGAAAGCATGTAATTGCCAAACACGGAAATACTTACCACATATCTCCACTTTTTTTTTTTTTAAAACTAAAATCGAGTTTCAGTGACCTTGTCTCCTTCCCTTCTAGTCATGCACAAGGAGTCCCTGAAAAGAAGGGCTTAGGTTGCCCATTTTAATATTCTTGTCTGTGCCTTTGTCACATTGCTGAAGTGATGCATAGGGTATACACAGAAGTGGAGTGCAGAGTCCACTATAGTCTGAAAGCTTCAGAAATGTATTAGCAATTATCAAACCTTGGATTATTTCAAAGGAGGGACAGTGGAGAGCAGAAATCCTGGGAGCTGACAGTGGCACACGAAAGCCACAGAGAAGGCTGAGGTGATGGGCAAAGAGCATAACCACCCTGGGTAGAACAGGCACAAAGGAGGAGACGAGCACCCACATGAATGATGAACACAATGATGAAGAGACAGAGGAGGCTGCTCCAGAATTGCACTAAATAGAACAAGTAGAAGGACCTCTGAAGAATTTTTAGAATTAACACTTAGGAAAGTTCAAGCACATTCAGATAATTATTTGCCCATGATGAAGTGGGTGAAAGGGATTACTGCCATTGATTTCACTGAAATAGCAAAGTAAAACCAGTTTGTGACTCCAATGAATACAAGGTTGGTAGACTCCAGTGGAGCTTTAGGATTTTGACACTGAGCATGAAGAAGCTAAGTATAAGCTACTGCAGGAATTAATTTTTTCCCCCCACACACACTTACAAGAGGAAGAGTGTTCATGTGACACAGAAGCACAGCACTACTTTCTGCAGTTCACATGGTATCTCAGCAAAACAACTAAAGGCAGTGTTTCTTGATCACGGGTGGAGCTTGGGAAAGCACCATTACTTTTTTTCACATTTAATTTGAAAACCTCTGCAGCCCTGACTGCACAAATCAGCAGGATGGTTGAGTAGTTCTCAGATGCCTACAAAACACTGCTTCAAAGACAGCCACAAATAAATGCATAATTTCAGTAAAGGAGCAAGAACACATTTTTTACCTGTTTGTAGACAAACAAACAAATAAGCAATCCCCACATCTTAACTATTTTTTTCCTGGATTTTCTCTGTGACTTGTTTCGTTCCACTCAAGCATTGAACTTCCATTACAGAAAGAATAGCAAAGTCATGAGATCTCAAAGTCTTTCTGTAAATACAGCTTGGTTAGAATCAGCAAAGCTAAACCAGCGTCTAAGACTCTCTGAACAATTTGATGTACAGACTCACATTTAATTTCTCTTCCTGGCAATCCCCCAGTGAGTGAGAGAACAATTGGTAACCAGTGTTTGCATGAAGTCCAAGAATGTATTTTATGGTCTATAAAATATAATTTCTTTCCTCTCCATTAAATAAAGACAGTACAAATATCTGACAGCATGTTAGAGAGAGATCATGGCACTGGACTACCTCCATTGTTACAGAAAGGCTGCTCCAGGGAAGCCATGTCTCCTTAAAACTTTCCAGCTCTGTTAAGATTATAACTCCATTTGTAAAGGAGGAGCTACAGATTTAAAGCTTTGCATCCATCTATGTTTCATCTGAAGAGAGAAAAATGATGAAAAAGGAAAAGCATCAACACCTTAGCTTAGTGATCAAGCAGCTTGGTTCTGCTGTAATATTGCAGATCACATCTGCCCTGTCCTTTTTCCCTCTCCTATTCCATTGAGTATATCTGTAGCAAAGGATTGCTGGTGTATGGAATAAAAACAGCCCTGCAAAGCATGATTCTACCTTCCCTCCTTTCCATCACTCACAGGCAGGAGTAGGAGGTAGACATTTCCTAACTAGGTTCCTGTAGCGTCACCAATCACCAAAGTCATTTTCTACATGATCAGGACGCAAAACAGTGTATGCGAGTGTGAAATAAAAATGGACATATAAATGGCCATCTTTATGCACTTTTTTTTCTCAGTTCAGTGCTACCTACTATCCTCATACTTTACCACCATTAGAGACTGACGGTTATCCAGTCTGCTCTCCCAGGTGTTCTTATTTGTCCCAAGTCTACTGTGGTTTCTTATGGCACAAAGAGATGAAGGAGGGTGAGAAAGAAGATAGAGATTGGTGACAATGGCCATTGGTATAGCAGCACCGTGCTCTGCTGCCACAATGTTCAGTACAAACAGATTGTCACATTCTTTCTAAAAGCAAACACTTAGGCACAGAAGCCTCAGAAAGCAGTGGTTTCATTTTCAGAGTACTCAGCTCTGATGGCTATCAGAAGTCAGCAGATAGAGACAAGGGTAGGCTGGAGGAAGACACCCCGTGCAGCACCCCATGAGCCACAGCCCCTGCAAAGGGTGTATCTCAGATACCAGCAAAGGACTGGCTGCACTGGGTTTTATTCACTCTTCGATTTAAGTTCTTATCTCAGATTCTGCACAGTACCTGCAAACACCACAGGGCACTACACCAAGAGATGTGATGCTCTGGAGAGGTGGCGTACGATGTTTGCCAGCTCCCACGGGATGCAGGAATAGAAGTACTACAGCACAAAGCTCGTTGCTCATTACTGTAACATCACCCAATGGGGTTTTCACTGAAAGAGAAATATTTTCTCCCACTGTTGGGTAAGTGAAACTCATGACTTGAATCACCACCACAAAAATTCCTGTTGATGAAGCAATTCTGGGTGAACCGCCAGGAGCCACTCTCTAGTAAACCCAGCAAATTTCATACTGAATTTCCTGTCGCATCTCTTTTGGTTTCTATATGCTACTGGGTCTTCAATGCAACAAGGGGTTACTGCAGAATACATGGCTCCAAGGGTTTCAGGCTGTCATAAAAACCAAGAACTTGCAAAATTCTCTTTCCCCAGGGTTGGTAACTTTTGTCTATTTTCTCTCTTTCTTTTTTTTTTTTTTTTTTTTTTTCCTTGATTTAAATAGCAACCCCAAAAAGTTAACACAAAAATGTAACCCAAAGACAACCTCAGGAAAAAGTCCCGAAGATAACAACTGAAACCAGCAACATTCTGACCTCCTCAGAGAAGCTGGAAAGGTTGTTGTTGAATTTATTTTGTTTTTCAGAAGGCCCTGACTGTAAAACTTTCCGCTGCATCATATCCTGGTGCACATTCCTCGCCACAATCTTTTAGCTCAGATGTGTGGAGCTGTCTTTGAAAGATGTAAAAAAAGGTCGAGAGTCCCCTGTGCTAATTGTGCTGGCTGAGAAACAAAAGTAGTGGGCTGGGGTTGGGATTTGTGTCAGGCTGACCTCCTGCGAGTCCAGCTTCTCCACTGAAGGCAGCCTCCTTGCGCCTCCGCCAGCATCCTCCTGCCACTCAAGTATCAGTTTGCTGTAACAAATTACTCCTAACACGGGATTATTGCTCTTTCCATATCCCTCCTGGAGAGCTGGGAAATACACATTCCCTCCCAGCACCTAGCACCAGTTGTTTCCCCCATCAATTACCCTTCTCTGCTTGCTCCTTCAAAGGGTAGCTGATCGCAGAGCCAGCAAGAGCTGCTCATGCTGTCCTCCTTTACGCACAAACTGCATGTCTCAGTGGCCCAGCAGACGTAGGCTTTCTTCCCCATCTCCTCACACAATCCCTAGCTATCACCACACCCCCCAAACACATCCAGCTGGAGAGTAGCCTATGCCTTCCCCCACCTCATTCACCATGAATTCCTTTATCACAAAGGGCTGGAAGGTGTTAAAAATCCCCTTAGCCTTAGGAGAAAAACCGTCATCCTACAGTGTGACCCTTGCTTGACATGGGACACGCCACCACAGCAGTCACTCTCTTTACCTCCCTACACTTCACCTATCCACGGAAAAGACACCTGGCTTGGCTAGAGGCAAAGCTGGCTCCTGTTTAGGTAGGAAGAATATATTTAGGCAGAAGACTAAATGAATCATTTGAGATCAAAGCAAAAACAAACAACTGAAGTATTCAGTAAAACTGTGCTGTCACCTCTCCTTCCTGGGCAGCCACCCAGTGTATTTATTTTCTGGTTTCCTCCAGCACTACCAAAACAATGCAATATGCATTTATGGTATTTAAATGAAGTATTTTTAAAATATTCTTAGTTGACTCATCAGCCGCATAAACTCTTCCTCAAAACAAGCAAAATGTTTTTTTTGTTTGTTTGTTTTTTTATTTTTATTTTTTTTCCTTAAAGGAGATATAAAAGATTTTAAAGATATATGGTCCAGAATTGAGATTATTTTTTTCCAGTTTAAAAAGACTTTCAGCAGAAATAAGTACAATTCTTGCAAAATTCAAATAGCTGTGTGGCATGCTTTCAGAAAGGAATTTTGAATTTTCAAGGAACTGTATGTTATGCGTTCAACATAAGCAACTTTAGTTGAATTGGCATACTTTGGGGACAAAGACATGAAGTGCAGTACTGCAAGTTCCAGAGATACGTTCTGTTTATTTAAAAGGAAAAATAAGTCAGAAGAGTCATGGTGGTATACCCATTCCCTGAGCTAAAGTCAAACAGCATGATGCACTGACACAAAATAAACATTTCAGTTTTAATGAATTGGGGGAAAAAAAGGTGGGAAATCTACTCTGCTAAACAGCAACTCAAATCATACACTTTCCCACTTATCTAGTTAAAAAAAAGAAAAAAGCAGACCTTCTGCCTAAGTAAAAGCACAACGTATGGGAGCCTACATCACCCCCTCAAAGGATGGGAGAAAAAGAGAAAAATAATAAAAATAATTACATGATGTGGGAGCACTGAGTATGAGCTAGTCTGCACAAGGGAGAAGGGCATCGGCTGCTGCGCAACAGCTCCCTGCCCAGAGGGACACTGCCCCTGTGCCAGATCCCAGTCTATGGATGGGTTTTGCTGGAGAGACGAGGGCGGTGTGGCTGCAGCAATCCCACACCAGCACCTCAGCCGAGGCACCGTGGACAGACGGACCGACAGCCTCACACCACACACATTTATCACTCTGCAATGCCACAGACCCGAAGTTAAAGCAAAGGAGTCAGAGTAGCCCTGAGCGTGTAAATCTGGAAGTGGTCTAAAAAATGTTGCTCTTGTTGCTAAATATAGCACAGGCATTTCGGACTGGCTGGCCCACAAGGCAGCTTTCATATTTATTTATTTAAAGGACCGTGGTTTGGGAACATTGAGTGTTTCTTAAGTCTGTTCATGCATATTATGTTCTCTCTTTCAAGATATGAATGTTAAAAAAAAATTAAAGGAACTCAGCAGGTACTAGAAAAACAATTTTCACTTAAAATAGCCAGAAAGCAAAAAAGAAAAATATTTGACTTCATAATTGAATGGAATCTCCTCTTAGGATGGTCAATCAGATGTGTTCAGAGTTGAACACGGAATAGTTTCACCACCAGCGCCCCAGTCAGCACACATCCTGCTGCAGCATGGGGCTCCCTCAGCACAAGCAGCTCACGGGGCAGGGGGGATGCAGGCTCAGAGGAGACCTGGGCAGCATGGTGCACCTTCCTCCAGCAAAAAACAAAAGGACCAAAGGGAGATGCGCAGCAGGTTGCCTCCCGAAGCCAGCACAAGGCAGCATTTGCTGGTGCTGCAAGGAATTACACAACAGCCTCACACTGCAGGAGGGGAAAAGCTTGGGGTGCAGCGAGCCCATGCAGGAGGAGCAGGCAGGGATGCCCAGGAAGGGCTCCAGCAAGATAACAGCCAGCTCCTGCCCTGGCCCACCCAGGAGGCAGCTGGCAGGAGCACGCTCACCCTGAGGATGATCTCCAAAAGGGGCACAAGGCAGCCACGTTGCTGGTCCTGCCAGGGTCTGGACCGATAAGCATCAAATGAAGATTTTAGGAATATCTTAGTTTTCAGTCTTAGTAGCAGTTGATAAAAATTGGAGCTAGTTGAGGTTTGTTACAGATGTCTTAAGAAAAAAAACTTGATTTTTTTTTTTTCTTTTTTTAAAGCAGCACAGGGGGGTAGAAGGGGCTGCAATCGACAGCTCCACTAGCCAGAGGCACTTTGCAAGGAGGAAAGTAAAACTCAAGATGTGGGCAGGCCTCAGGTTTCAGAGCCTCAGGGCACATCCAAGAGACACCAGTGTATTTACTGAACAGCCAGCAAAGCAAAGGCGCCAATCTTACAACATTTTATAATTTTATTGCAGACACTTATATTCCATGAGTTCTAAAGCTTCGGGAGATTGGGGGGGAGAGAGGGGAAAAGAGGGGGACCATAACGACCCGTGCTGGTCATTTGGTGGGGTTTTGAGAGGTGTTTTTCGGTTTTGAAAATGAGTTGGGATGACTGTATGCAAGGGTAATTATATACGAAGCCATAAGGATCAATGAGCTCCCTTTCATAGCAATGGCTTATTTATTTATTTTAAAATCACAACACAGCAATTCTGTTCCATTTCCAAGTCAAATTTGTCCTAGGTGAATTACAGAGAGGGGAAAAAAAAAAAATATTCAGGTTCCTAAGCAGATTTTTGAGCTTATTAATAGACTGAAGAGTGTCTGCCCAGGACAATACATGGCAGGCAGTGCTTTTGCATGCTGAATAGCTAACCCACTAACCTCAGGAGGGACTTTTCATCTCAACAGACCTGCACACAAAAGGTCATTACAGTGCACCCTGCTTCCGCTAAGGAGCTTACCTCTCACATGTAATATCAGGCTTATTAAGCAACATGCAATGATACAATAGCTGCTAATCTACTGAAAATTATTATTCTCTTCCTCCTGTCGCCCCATAAGCAACATGGGATTTACAACATATTGTGATCAGGATGTTACCTGAAGGGCAAAGTGAACCCAGAGTGCCCTGCCCTCCCCACAGCCAGCCCCTCCAGGGGAGGGTTTGCCGATGGCAGCAATCAGAGTCAGCACAGAGACTTCTGGTTTAATCACAATAACGAGATGCCTTTTTTTTTTTTAAAAAAAAAAAAAAGAATTATTTATCAAATGAGAAAGAACAAGGGGGAAGAGAAACAGCTGAAAAACCTCAGTGTGCTCATCTAGCACTTCGCCCATCAGTCCAGGAAAAGAATGGCAGCTCCCGCATGACCCGATGCAGGTTGTCACTATGGCACTGGATGTTTTGCCATCACTTCTGAATGATAATTGGCTCAAAAATTAACACGCCTCACCGTCCGCGCAGAAAGAGCCCTGCAGCGTCCCCAACAGGGTCATCACCCGCCGAGCACTGCACATTTCCTCGAGAGGGCACAAATGTCCTGAACTCCCACACACTCCGCAGCTTTTTGTTCATTCTGCAGTGCAAAGAATCCAGGTCAGGATTCTTCCAAGAAGCCAGAAGGCCTTGGGTGCCTTTGCTGCTTTGTGAATCCTGTCCTTTGCACTGCTGAGTGATTTAAGACCCATAGTGAAGCTCTGCTCAAAAGGTCAAAAAACTGCAAAAACGCAGTGACTAAGACTTTCTTCTTCTCTATGTAAATTTTCAAAAGTCAGAGCCCTACCAAACAGAATGCTTTCACTCTCCAAGCAATTTTAAATCTTCTCTCTCTCGTAGTTTATTAAGGCCATTAACTTTTCTCCTAATCTGAGTCTCTTGCCTCTTTGTTCTAGGATTAAGAAGAAAATGCCTCTGTCTGGGGAATAATGGTATCCTTGGTGCATCTCTCACACAAATGTGTCTGAAAACAAAGTGAGTCCTTCAAGTTTTATTTTGCTACAGATTCTAACACTCGCATCAGTCACTCCACGTAGGTATGCACCAAAACACACTGCAGACAAACCTATATCCTATCAGTTATACCTAATAATGATTTAGCCTTGTAAATGTAACAAATCAGACGAATTCAGTCACAAGTGCCAAGCACTCACTGGAGCCTGCTGGAGTCCACTCAAAAACTCCAGTTCCAATGCCATTACCAACACTGCCAAATTACCGAGCACTTCAGCGCATCCTGCACCCCAAGCCCAGCAGAAAACAGCCAGGCTATGCACCAGTGTGTAACATCGTATGAAATTCCCCACCTTATTGGCAATGCATTAAAATAAGTAAATCAAAGAAACACACACACACTTTATATATATATAGAACAGAGGCCACCAAAATAGCAGAAGATGGCGATGGAAAAAACAAAGAGTCAGCCATCCACCCACCCACACATATCAGGGAGATTTCAAAGAGAAGTGTGAAGGTAATTAAATCTATATATATCATATGTGTGTGTACACACACACACACACTCATTACTTATATAATCTGGCATATATACATGTAGAAATAATATATATTTTATATTATCTGGCATGGGGAAATCCATATTATCCACTGTGTGCTTAGACAGGGAGTGATAAGTGATTATTACTATTAGAAACACGAGGGGAAAGGCAGCTGCTTGCCAACAGTCGTTAGCTTAATCATTTTGAGAAGGAAGAAGAAAACAGAAATGACAAAGTACATGTGAACGGCAGGACTGGGCTTCAAGGGCACCAGCATGGCCATGGCTGCCGCCAGGAACATAATGTGATGCAGCACGGAACATCTCACTCCAAGAGCAGCAGCCCTGCTCCTCTGCTCTCCCGTGGTCTGCACTGGGAGAATTTAAAAATATATAGAAATAGGGAGTAACAAAATAGAAACGAGAATCCTGCCGTTCGCAAGGGTCCAGATTAATTGCGGATGCAAACGAAGCCCTGCTGCAGCATGAGGGCCATTGGCAGGGAGCTGCGTGCTCGCCGATGTTTACTCCGGCTCCAGCAATGCAGCACAACCTTCAGTCAAGCTATTAACTTGAACGTTGAACTTCACAGCGCTGGCTGTCTTTCTCAGCCATTCTTTTGATGTTACCTCCAAAGCAAAAGATCAAAGACTTTGAGTGTGGTGAGGGGAAGTCCCAGGCTCTTAGCCTACCAGCCTGTGATATATGTTAAAATCCCGGCCAAAAGAGTGAGCGAAGGGAAAAAGAAAGGAAAAGCCAGCGAGGGAAGCATCCTAGCTGCACAGAAACATGAGAAAACGGCACCACGCCGCATCCCTCTGGGTTCAAAACGCCAAAACCAGGGCATTTCCCCTCACAGCCCTTTCTTTTTTGGCAGCATTGGGACACTTTTGCAGGCCTCTATTGCCTCCCTAGCCACAAGGCAGTACCTTGCAGGCTGCCTGGAGACTGCGGACATACACCAGCAGCTCGGCACTAATGAGGAAAGCATCCCCAGGCAGCGAGAAGCTCAAGCCCACAGGACAGGGGGAGACGATACCAGAGCAGGTCTCCCTTGGGGAGACATTGAATTGCCCTGTCTACCCGGCCGTCCTGCATGAGTCACAGAAAAACAAACCCTCCCTGCTTGTAAAACATGGGTAATATCGCCTGCTCTTCCTGGTGGGGCCCAGCGGGGTAAAGGCTGGGCGGTTGTCCACGGGGCCCAAGTCCACCTGCAGGCCTTGCTCCTCCATACAGCACCTGGGCTGGAGAGCCCACGGCTGCATTGTGCCGGCAGCCGTGGAGGGATGAAATGCTGAGCGAGGAGCTGCTCTTCTCCCTAAGCCTGTATTCTCTCAGGTTTTAATTTTAGCTATGTGTCAGGAAGGGGGGAGATTTTTTTCAATTTTTATTTCTTTTTCTCCTCAGACGCTGTCCTACCATTGTCCCATTCCCTAGCCTTTTTCTGGGTTTATTTATATTCCTATAATACACAACAGTGCTCCAGATTTAGACGGTGACACTTGGTTGACACGGTCAAAAGTGGATCCAGCACAGCATGTCTGCCAAACCATGTCCCTCATCCATCAGCTGAAGTCCTTTTACTGCAGGGTCACGAAAGAATCGCGGACTGTTTTTCATTCCTCTCTACCAATGTCCCTCCTAACTCTAGAAACCAAAACTCTTATGCTTGTCAACTCCTCCTCTTTCCCACCCCCGTGAGTTCAGCTCTTGGCATTCACCAGCACGGAAAGCTCTGGGATTCAAAACAGAAATTCTTCAAAACAGAATTCATGGCATTAAGCAGTAAGTAGGATATTCTGATTTTATTGTACTTTACTTACTCCTACTTAGCTCTAATCCTTGCTCCCCAGACAGACTCGCTCTCACTCTCAGTGAAGTCGATAGGAATTTGGCTATTGACTTCAATGGAAGTGGGATCAGATCCCCACATCTGTTGCACAGGACAAGCAATATACAGAGGAAAAATGAGGGGAGAGAATAGAAATAATAAAATAATAATAATAACAATAAAGGAATAATAGCTCTGAATTGTGAAATAAGTGAGCTTGGACTAGGATTCTAAGTAGCAGGTGTGCAGGGGAGATCTGAATGTGCAAACCCCAGGTAATGCCACAAACAGCACTAATTGCAAGGGGAATTCTTTCTTTCTTAAAAAGACAATTCAAACAATTAGAGCAAAATAATAATAATAGAAAACAAATAACCTTCCAGATGTGGTTTGCACCACAGAAGAAGCAGCCAGCCGCTCAGCAAAGCTCCTTCTTGGTGAGGACCCTCCCCCTGTTATCCCAGCCTCCTTCTCCCAGGGGTTTGGGCAAGGGCAATCAGCATGGGCAGACACTCAAGGAAGAGGAGGCAGGAGCCTGGGTGCAAGAAGACAGAGCTGACAAAGGAGTGTGAGAAGTCAAGTGCTCATTGCTGCTCCACAGCATGAGAAGGATCCAAGATAAACAAGACCTAGATCTGGAACGTGATCCTGCCCTGCGTCACAGTCCTGCGATAATGCTCCAGGAGTCAGGATTTCTTGGCATCAAACATGCTATCAGCTATAAACAAGGCAGTTCACTAGAGCCACAAGGGATGCGAAGGGAGATGGGGAGGGGAAAGAAATGTGATTATCTGTGTATCAGCCTAAATGCTATAGAAAAGGAGCGTGCAAAGAAACAGCTGCCAAAACTGGGCTGTGGAGAAAGAAAATGAGACATAGAAACAAGTCTTATATGCCTCCTACCTGCCACTCAAGAATTAGGCATCTTCACAGAACAGATTCTTCTTGGGATATATAGAGATCAGTAACGATGTCTTACAAGGGTATATCACCAAGATTCAAATTCTGTACCTAAATATCCCTAATACCAGCAAGAATTCTGAAGTCCTCTTAAAAAAAAAAAAAAAAAAAAAAAGAACACCCCAACATTATAAAGTAATAAGCAAATAGCAATCTAACTGCCTCTTCAGAATTCCTGAAGTTTGTTTGCTCTTTGCACACTGTGCAGCTACTTTTCCTTTCTATTTATAGTCCATTGCAAGTTGTGGCTCTTAGACATTACATGCAGTGTGGCCAATGTGCCAGAAAAATCACATCACTTAAAAGAAAAAAAAAAAAAAAAAAAAAGCCAGAGACCAAGAAACTGAGAGAAAAAGAAGGCTGAAGTCATTAAAAAAAAAAAAAAAAAAAAAAAAGCAACAACAACAAAAGAAACACTATAATAAATGCATATTCAGAAAGGAGCTAGCACAGTGCCTTTAGTTTCTGATTCATCTGCTCCAGGTCAGTAGTAGACCTGTGCTTGAGCAATGCTGGCAGTCCCTAGCAGTTATTGACTGCACACTTGGCAGGAGAAGTTGTAAAGCTGCACAGCAAGCAGCTTTCAAACCCATTAGATCTGCAAACAGAAATCAATGCAATTTTCTTCCAACTGCCAAATCAAGTTGGGTAGTTCCTGGCCCACCTTCTCCATCCCCTAGCCTGCCTTTTCCAAAATGACCAAAACACCAGTTACTAGCACTGAAGGAAAACTCAGGCCAGAAGAGATCTGATGGGAACAGGAGGAGATGTCACATACCACTTGCTCTAAACCGCTGTAAAAAGTCACCTCCTGCAAAACACAAATTCTCACAGAATTAAATCCCTTATAATCCCATTTAGCAGAAACAAGGTAGAGCAGTATGCTGGTGCTTAAGATATTTTAGTCTCTAAGTACATACATTTTGTGGGTTTGTGGGTTTTTTTGTGTGTGTTTTTGTGTTTTTGTGTTTTTTTTTTTTTAAAACCTTCTCTTGAAAAGAAATTGAAATGGGATAAATTTTAGCCCCAATTCAAACTTCTCTGTAAAGCTATTTTTGTTTGCTTAGCCATTTTAAGGGAGCCACGGAGAGTAAACCTTAAATATTTTCAATCTTCCCAGATGTTATTATTTTTATAGCAGCTTGTATACATGCTAATCTAGTCTAAATATACAAATAAACGTGCTGATCTAGTGCAAAAACAACCACCACGTAAGATTTAGAAGCCTTTTCTATAGGAGAAATACAAACTAAATAACATGTATTCTGCTTCCCAAATTAAGAGCTGCTAATTGTGTTTACAACTTCTTTCCCAATGGGAAATGCTATCTGCGGTCCACCAGTCCACCCTTCCCTCTCCCCTGCAGCAAATGACCTACCAACTAAGTACCAGCTTTATACTCAAGTTGGTCAACTGGGTTTTTGCTTAACCCACAGGCATTTTTCCTATTTCAAAGTTTCTATTAACTCCCTACTGATGTACCCTAAAAGAAGTTTTAAGGGCTTGGAAGCACATAAATAAAATAGACTTTGCTGGACCAGAGCAGCCAAATGAAAGCCTTTCACCTGCAGTGGTAGTGATAAAAATTTTAGATGCAGCACATACATGGCCCCTCCATAGATTTGAGATAGCTGCGATTTCCAGCCATTCAGCAATCTCGTGGCCGCTGAGCTGCTTCGGCTGCACCGAGACAAGCATCAGGACAGGACCTGGGGTTCGAGCTGCTTGTTTGGGGAGTTGGTTTGCTGCTGTTCTTTTTTTTTTTTTTTTTTTTTTTTTTTTTTTTCTTTTGGCTGCAGCAAAGCCCTCTTTAGCTGGGAGGCTGAAAGAAGCTGCTAGGCTGTATAGTGATGATAAGAAACCTGGAAGAGGAGAGGGAGATGGCAAGGAAGAAAATGCGGGAGGAGGGAGTGTGACTTGATGTGAAACCCTGAAGCAGAAAAATAAAGGTTTGCTTCAAAGCTAACACTGTGTACTAAACCTCCCGCCCCTGTTTGCTCTGCAAGGTGCACACACAACTTCAGACATGCAGTGCTCGGGAGGTGCAAGCTCTCCAAAGAGTGACCAGGTAGTTTGCTGTTCTACTGACAAAGTTCGTGCCACTAAAAAATGGATGAGCACAAAACTGACCCATCTTCCATGGTGTCACATCAGCAAATCCAGTCAGAGCTGGATCTTTGTCCCTTTCTAACACCCTACCACTAACTAGAAGCTAACAGAATCAGACACACACACAAAAATCCTAAACAGTAGTATTTTTTCTGTACCAAAGTGTTTTCCATACCTGAGTGAATCTCTAATTGTAAGGAAGTGTCTAGAAGCATATTCTGTTTAAAAACTTACTACAGATGTTCAGACCATAGCTTTATTGAAGCAGAAAGCAATTAACTCCATCAAGTTCATCTGGCATCATTGTAGTCTATTCTGCTCTCTAAGGTGGCCTTCTGCTGCAGCCACCTCATCAAATGTTGAGCTGAGTCCTCTCTGGCCTGCAGGCTGAATCACAATAAATTAAGCAGTGTCCAATCGCATGAACTAGCTGAATGCACATGTTCATTCACAGTATGCTCGTGTTAATAAACACTATTAGCATCTTCAAGACCCTCATTAGTAGAGCAGCCTCACTGCATGCTGGCCAAGCCCATAAACCACTGCTCTTTGCTTCACCATAAGTCCCAGTCAGTAAACTTTATTCAGAATTACTGATCAAGAATAAAGAATCTTGTATCTTATAAGTACTGGGATTGTTTTTCAGGCTCTCTCACTGCATATTGAACAGCCCTCATGTCTTTCAGAGTCCCACCGCTTCTAATCCCCGTCCTGTGCAAACCAGGTACAGGTTTGAGCCTAGGCAGGCTAAGCAACCCTGCAATGGCTGTGATGCCAACCAGCAGTTCACCAGGCAATGCTCACCATAACCGTGAGAATTATGGAGAGAAAGGTTGGCAAAGGCATTATGCATCTCCCTCACACCAGAAAATATTTTCCTTTCTGAGAGAAATGCCAACATACTGAGAAATGTATAGATGTCATTATGTGAAAAGGAGCGGATGCTGATCTCAAAAAAACCATCAGGTATTTTCTGTACCCATATTACATCTGCGAGTAAATTTCCAACTGATTTTTTTCCATGTATTTCGCCGGCAAAAATCCCAGCAAAAGCAAGCATTACGACGAGCTGAGAAAAAAAGAAAATAATAAACCAAACACCACACTACAGCCTCAGCCACTTACAACCAACTCTGCTAATGTTCACTAAATATTCTCAGCAAACTTGCCCTATAACTCCTTATGCTGAGGTAGAGCCTTTCCCTACAATTCCCAGACAGATATTCAGAGCCCCAGAGCAACACAGCACAGATCTTTATTTTCTTTCTCCCACCATGGAGCACAACATGACCTAACATACATGGCATTAACGCTGTTTGGTTTTACAAAGAATGCATACACTTGCAAAAGGCAAACTAGAAAACTCAAGACTATTTCCAGGGGCTAAATCAATTGGCTGCAGCCACTTCAGAAAGCAACATACAGTTAGTTATTTAGAAACTTGAAAAAGAAAAACCTTTCCTTACACTGTGACTCTGCCCCATCAGTTTTAAGTCCTTTTCCCCAAATCACATGGCTGCCCACAGCTGCTATCAACTGGTTTTATTTCAATTCTTATATGATACAATTTTAATTCCTATAGCGGTCCAAAAATCACCAGCAAAAGTAGTGTCAATGATAAAACTACCTCTAAGTAATACCAGCCTATTTTACTACAACATCTGTATTTTGACTGGGATCTCACGTTTAACACCTTTCAGACAGATGGTGCATGCCAAGGCAATTTACAAATAGTGCTAATGGATTCAAATATACATGGTCAGGAACCACTGGATACAGCTTGATACAGACACAGCAACTAAATACACAGGCAGCAAACATACCAAAATTACTGGTCTTGAAAATACTCTTCCTTAGAGTTCTGACAGCCAAAGACAGGCATGTATCAATAAATGAAATCCATCTGTGGTTGTTTAGAAGAAGGTTGAAAGATATGATCCAGATATGGGTCCCCCCCCAGAATAGGCAGCACATTCAGGAACGAACCTTGTTACAGTGGTGCCAAGCTACACAGCTTGGTATGAAGTGATCTGTCTATTAGGAAGGACGCAAATTCAGTTTATTTTTGGTACTGAGGTTAAGAATAAAGAAATCAGTTTGTTGAATGTTTATTGGGGTGGTCGGTATCTAATCTAATAATGTCATCTAATTGGATTCAAGTCTCTTCTTTCCTGTACAAAAATCACAAGCATGTAAGTGATGTGGTGACTAATCTAAAGCAAGACCCTCTCACGTGCAATTCTTCCCTAGTATGCTGAAACCCTAGCCCTGCAAATTTGTTGAAGGAATGACTCTGTTGTGTCCCTGACTCAAACAAGTTCCTGCAAGGTCTCATTCTCCAGCCATACACAGATACTGTCTTGCACCCCATGCAGCAACTTGCCTTCTGTATAGTTCTCTAAGCAAAGATCTGTTTAAGACCATTCCCAGGAGCAACATGTGTTCAGCCCCATTTTTGTATGGGTGGAAGCAGGGAGAGGCAGTTTAGGTGATATTCTCTAAAAATGAAAACAGGAAGCTTGTGGCTGAGATGGACTTGGATCCCATGTGTGCAACCCCAAGCCACCTCTAGTCCCAAGGCTTGGATACC
Source organism: Meleagris gallopavo (assembly GCF_905368555.1). NCBI lineage: Eukaryota > Metazoa > Chordata > Aves > Galliformes > Phasianidae > Meleagris > Meleagris gallopavo. The sequence continues at coordinate 26,430,575 of NC_139411.1, read as the reverse complement.
AGGAGGAATGCTACAAACACAGCCCCATTGCCCCACATGGATTGGGCACGAGTAAAGGTCCTGACAGTAGTCAGCAGCCAGCAACATCAGGACAGGCAACGACAAAGCTGTGGGGCCCTAGGCTGATCTACTGTGGCCACACTGGGCCATCCCCACTATAAGCTTGACCTCCCCACTGCATGCTATTCTGGGATGCAGTCTTGCTTCTGAAGCAGGGAGAAAAATAACATCAAGTACAGCAGCCCCATTCTGTGCTGCTTCCTCTCTCGGTCACAAATACAAAATGTCAGGTCACAAAAGCACTAATATTAGAGGATAACAAGACCATTTTTAAACTTCTAAGTTAAACTAAGTTTGCTTAGACAGGCAGGTCATTCTTCCAAGTTGTCCCACATTTCACTCTTTCTAAGCTATTGAAACAGCCCACACCAGCATAGCTGCCCCCAGGGTGAAGTGGGATGCAGATGGGGAGGAACAAGGATCACATCCCTCCAGGCAATGCTCCTCATCTCATCCCAACCCACATTCCCACCACACAACTGTGCTTTCTCCCCATGTTCTGACGTGTTGAGTTGGAACCTTGAATAAGACCTCACCCAGAGGCAGGAAGTACCAGGGGCCCAGTCATATCCAGCATGTTTTTCAGGTCAATACAGAGTGGGAAACTAAACTCACTACAAGCAAGGCTAAGACGTAAGCTAGTGCTCTTAAAAAGCATTTAAGGGAAGAGAAATATAAATGTCTTTAATTTAGATCCTCTAAAATTAGGCGCATGGGATTTCCTACATCCTGGCCCTTGGTTTTGTTTTAGCTACAACTAAACTTCACTAGAACAGCTCAACGATGACATGGAATTTTGTTCCTAAAGATTAATCATCTTCATTTAAAAATACTAACACAGGTCATAAGGAGGAAAGAATCAACTTGAATTAAGTACAGTTTTTCCTCTTTCAAGACTGTAGATACAGATCCAGCCCCAGGAGGCTGAAGAGAAGTTGGATGGTGTGAGGAAAAGAGCTGTGGGCTATATGCAGAAGAAAGGATGAGTTTTGGCTGAGCTGCAGTTCCAAATGCCAGCTTCAGCATGCTCCCCAGATAGCAGGGGACAAGTGCTTGGAGGATCCAAGCCACTATCAGCACTGCCACTATCACCACCTCCGTTGGTTCTGTGCATGCAATATGCATGACAAGGGATGGAGGCTCCTGCCACCACATTCTTAACTGTGGGGTGGCACAATGAGGAGTCTTGCCCTTTTCTCCTTTTTCTGCCCCTCTTAAGAGCTTTCTGCCTCACAAAGCCCCCAAACACACTTGATTTTTCCAGTTCCTCTTGCACAAAACACAGCAGAGTAACATAATAAAAATGGGGATATGGAGAACAATAAGTTCAACAGATTAATAGACAGGAGCAGCCACCTCCAGCTTTTATAGGCATCAGCCCTGAAGAGCACTCCCTTCCGTGCAGCTTTGAAATGAGCCTCAGTAGTCCTTGGACCTGGCAGGCAGCTACTGACAAACACACACCTTCCTTTTGAAACTAAATCCAGAGATTCATCTCCTGGCCATGTGCAAGTCAATCTTATCATCATTATTAAAGTTTTATTGGCACGACAACGCAAACTCCTAGCACAATGCGTTAACCTTGTAAAAATAACTGACAGAAGCTAGGTAATAGGAAGAGCAGGGTAGAGTTTATTCATCTCCCTCTCCCTGAGGACAGGAGAGAACCCTGCAGAGCTCTCAGTAGTGCTGAGTCACCATGGAAGGGATTTCCAGTCTCTTCTCCCAGCCCCCCCAAATCCTCCCACAATGTCCTGAGGACACTGTGAAGGCATCATCCCCCAGCCCAGCTCATCGATGGAAGCATCTTCCCTCAGAGACAATACGATTTTATTCCACCACCACATATCCAAAGAGAGGAAAGAAGGGGGAGGAAAAAAAAAAAATTACAATGTCCAGGAAAGTAGGAAAGGTTACACTCAGCAGACAAGGACTCCTATTTTCACCATAGCAACAAGCCTATTTATAATATGGCCTACCTGCATCAAAGAGCAGCCACAAGAAGCTAAATGCAAGTCTAGTGGTACGTTGAAGCACTAAGATGAAGAAGCAGCTCACATAAGCATGTCAATGAAATGTTTCCAATTACATTACATGCACAATTATTAGCATTTACTCTGAAACTCCTTTCTTGTTTTTCACTCAGGTATGAGTAACTGGGGCTGGGGGTGGAATTACAAGCAAGTTCAGGTATATGAGAGGGTCAAAAGGAGGCAACCTGAGGGACTTGGCTTGTAAAAGGGGAGACTTGGCTGTGAGGCGTCACAGAAGAAGCTGCTGAACAGTGCGGGAATGGGAAGTTACTAATCATCAGTTTGCTTTTAAGTAGAGTGGAAAATATACATAGATAAAGACTCTGTATCTATTCTGTGTTGGCAAATACAGCACTCTTCACACCTTAAACAACAGATAAAATTCCCCATACTTGAGAAATCCCCAACTACTGGAAGTGATTATCAGACTAATAATCATATTCCCAAGATTAATGCTGGGATGGAGAACATGCTTGCGTCAATTCCAGAAAGAGCATAAGGATTCCAAGGACAGTCAGAACTCAGGCAGAGGAATTCAGCTTGGTCTTTGTTCAATCCTATAATCTAGTGATACAACATCCTGACTGATCTGTGTCACCGCGATGAATACTAAAAATAATAATAATTATTATGCTAAGCCACAGTAAGAATCCCATACTTGGTCTGCAAATGACTGCCTGCTGCTACTTCTTTTTAAGTACCTACATGGAAGAGCAGCTGCCCAGAGAACGGCTGGCTTTTTAAAAGAAGGAAAGATCTTAAAAATATTTTATCTGCAAGAGGAGTGGCAGTCATTTCACTCATTCAGGTAGAAGACTGGTGAGAATTACTTGGTGGCTGGGAAGTGGATTACTTAAAAAAAAAAAAAAAAAAAAAAAACCTCAAACAGCCGTATGGGACATAAAAGGAACATAAGCCATTTATTTCTGGTATTTAGAATATATGCGGAAGCTTTTTATAGGCATGAACCTTGAACAGGTGATAGGAGAAACTCGTCATGTGGTTGTTGGTGACAGAAAAGAGAGTGACCCAACAACAGGCAGTGAGGCCGTCTCAGATGCTCCTGTGACAAAGGTGCCAACCAAGGGTGCCACTGGCTCAGCAGTTTCAATGGATCAACTTACAGCAGCTTAATATTTAGACACGTTTCCAACTCATAACGAACTGAACAATTATGCTGATTAGAAGCAACATGAAGGAACAAAATTTGCAAGCTTGTTCAGGAATCTACCAACCAAAGAGGGAATTTGACTTTTTTTTTTTCCCCTCTTCCAAAAACTGAAGCAAGAAAGAGGTAAAAAACAAACAAGAAATGCTTACTCAACTGAAAAAAAAAAAAAAAAAAAAAAAACCATTATCACTCCCTTGAAAGAAAATTCACCAAGTATTACTGAAACATTTTACTCTGCAAACCTCTCTCCTGCAGAAGATGAGATATTTGCAAGACTCATTCCAATTGCAAAACATTGCTTCATAGCATCTCACTGCCACACTCTCTCACACAGTCATGGAAGTCAGTGGCTGTCAAATCTGTGTCATGTAAGGGTCTGTCCTGAATGAAGCAGACTGACCACCACTGAGCACTCTTCCAGAGCAAGTCTGCTGGTCCAGAGAAGGAGATGAGGCTTCTAATAATCATAACTGTTACCACCACCCATTAACCAATGAGAACATCTGTCGCTGCAGTTTGTTCCAGTAGGCAGGGGAGGTGTGGTAGCAAGAGCAGCTCTGCTAGCTGTTGGTATATTATAATGGTGTTTCTCCACCAGGGAAGCACTTCTAACTACATGACATCAGACTGGCTAACAGCCATCCCTCCTTCCCAAATGTCCCACAGACACCTGAATGGGATTCAGAGAGCAAGCCACATGCCACAAAATGAACAGCTTCATATCCCATCAGTGCAGGGAAGGAAACTGAGAACCAAGAAGTGCAACCTCTGGTTGAAGCCTCGGTGGTACATTTTTCCTCATCTTTAGGGAGGAAAGCTCCTACCTTGACTGCATGTGGAAATTAACACTTGAAAAATCTGTTTTGAAATTAATTAAACAAAACTTGTACAAACTCTTTTGCAATTGCTAGATCAGGCCATGTTTCCACGATGTTTATCGCGCATCTGCACTACCAGATCATCCAACAGCACAGCATCTATCCAGCTAGGGTGTGGGCAATCAATTATGTTCTTGTCAAATTAACAAGAAACCATGGTATGGAGTTTATGTCAGTGGCAGGAGGCCAGCTGATACCTGATCTGGCATGAAGTCTGCCGGGACAGCTAGGCTCCAAAAGACTTTTTAAAAACGGAAACTGGTAGAAAGGTTTTGTGCTAGTTTAATACTTTGCTTCCTGAGGCTGCAGCAATCTGGCTCCTTAAAATCTGATTAGCTAGGCTATCTAGCCAAAAACTTGGTTTACCATTAGCTGAACTGTCTTTTTCAGCTCTAAGCTCAGAGCTACATATTAAGGCAACAATACAGACCACTGATTTAAGAAAGCATGCAGAAAATTGCACTCAGTTGAGCATGCCGATTTCTAAATCTCACCCTTATGTAAACAAGCTACTTTGTGTCTAGATCACTTTTGAATACTGTTATTCTTATTGTACAGATGGGGAAACTGAGACAAACAACAATTAAATAAGATGCCTGAGGTCATGTCTTAGTTCTAGCAATCAGCAGAGGAATCTGGATTCCCAACTCCTACTTGTATTTTTTAACCACTAAACCACGATCCTTCCCAGTTCAAGTATACTTTTCAAGTTCAGGGATTCACAAAAAAGGACATGAGTAAACTTGGCTAAACATATATACAAGATGCAACAGCTCTCAAAACACAAGTAACATTATAAAAATCTAACTGTGTTAAAAAAAAAAAAAAACACAACAACAAAAACCACTGCAATGCACTCTTAGCTGTGGCCTGAACTTTTTTCCATCAGAAAAGCAAAGCAAATACAACAACAGTGACATCTAAGTATACAGGCCGATTACAGCTTTACTTTCAAAAGAGCTTTGATTGATCTTTTTTGATAGACCTGAAATAAATTAAACTCGACTGACTCACTTGAGAACAGGCTGTAATCCTTTAGTCAGATCCCAGAGAACTCAAACCAAACCAGCTGTTAATTTAGGCTTTATAAGATAAAACATGAGAAATCCAACCTGATGTACCCCAGAGCAATGGCTTACATCATCTCTGTAAGCAATCAACTTGCTACTTCTTTTAGGAACTAATCAGTGCTCTCTAACATGTGGGTGCCAAACTTGTTTTCGACCCCTCCAGCAGATTGTGCAGCCAAAGGAGGAGGGAGAAAGAAAAAGCAGGGGAAAAGAGGGTGTACTTTAAAAGATTCAGCTGTTGACTTCATAAAACACATAGGCTCATAGGCTGTCCCAACATGGAGATGGAAAAGAAAAAAAGAAAAAGAAAAACCACCATCCCACATACAATAACCATTTCAATTCAAACAATTGTTGGATCTCAGTTGGGAATAATCTGCCCAAATCAACATTCACACTTACAAGAGGAGAAGGAGGAGGGAAGGGAAAAGGAGTGACTGCGTATTCGACGAACCAGACACACGAAAGTCAGGGTAGAGTAAGTGATGTCCTTACACTAAATGAAAAAGTAGGTTAAGAAAGGGGGTCATTTCCACTCTCTCAGTCCCATAAACATACACCCTTCTTTTCTCCACAATCATTGCTCTGATGGAATTTTCAATTATTTTGTTGTTTTAATGCTTGTAGTTTTATCTTATCCCCCTACCTGAAAATCATTCTAGGACCAAAAGAAAAAGGTTGCTTTATGGGAGGCTCTGATCACTGAACATAAGGAGATCAGTTTAGAAATCCAACTTTTAAGGAATTATGGTATTTTTATTCTTCTTTAGCCAGAAAAAGAGAGGAATTAGGTTTCTCAGGTGAACAGAAATTGATCCTTACTGGAGCATCAGAGTAATATAGACAGATGTTATAGCAGAACACGTAATGTTCTTCCTCTGTGAGGAAGGCTGACTTAAGCAAGTGTGCAACAGACTCGTTCAGAGCATAGCAAAAGAAACCATCAGGCATACAAGAGCTTACTTTTGTTTTCTGGCCAAAATTGGTGATAATCAAAATGATGAAGCACAAGTAAAGTCCTTTTAAAGGTCTTTACCTCTATCATGCAGCTGTGCAAATCTCAGAAATCAGTCCAATAAAGAGCCTAATACGATTCAAAGAAAAGAAATCAACTTATGATTTCAATTCATAAATCCTATTTGAAGGGAAAATTTGCAGGCACCTCAAACTAAGTTTGAATTCCAGCAGCCACCTTCTAAACTCTTGGCAGTAATGTCTCCAGGAAGGAGCTCTATTCCCACAAAACGACAGCCTGCCCCAGCCAGGCACTTCTAGTAGGAAGCACAATGCAAGCGCTGTGCTGAACACATTAAAGCTCTTCTTTCGGAGAAAGCCACAGCCCTGCAGATGCTGGAGGTGAAGAGTATTCCAAGTGCCCATGGTGGCATTCACAGCCTCTGTGTCAAGAAGGCTGCTCTTGAAGCAGATGTGTAGAGCACCGACAAGGGGAAAGGAAAAGGGAAAGTGTTGAACACATCATGGGGCTTGAGTACATCAGATCAGCTTAAATACTAACCTGGGATGAAACACCTACAGCCTGCCTGTAGCTCATGTACATTCTGTTTTACTTCACTTAAAGCAAGTTTTACTTGGACTCCATAGTGTTGTTCATAATTTGAGCATCAGCACCACAAATTGCTACTGGGGGTCTTACAAGTTGCAATATTAGTTTGTATTCCTGTTCCCAGAGGTAACAATGCTGTGAAGAAGCACCAAACTGATGCTACTAGTTATCAAATCCACTGGGCTAAATCCTTCCTGAGTACGTACCTGCATACAGTGCAAGACCTTTCTAGTGACTACAGTTGGCCTTGTTCAGCAAAGATCAACATCCCTTGGGCTGAAAAAACAAGTAATGATGCATGTCTGGCCAGCAGTGCTCCACCAAGGAAGACATGGGTGAGGGAGAGGAGTCTGCAAATGCCTTAAGATGCTTTTGGAGGCTGCCCAAGAATAACAGAGGTGGCCTCCTATGCAAGCTTGGAGTAGGCAGTTTTAGTCAGGAAAACAAGTACATACAAGAAAACAACATTGCCTCACAGCCTGGACATCGCAGAGGTGGTCCCACCTCTGACTGCCATAAATCCCTACGCAATAAACAGGAGCAAGAGGCTGAATTCAGCTCACTGCTTAACATCTAGATCCATGCACATGAGCTCTTTACAATAACTCATCCAGCCCTGTCAACCTCTTTACATCTCGATTTTCACACCCTGTACTGCCTCTAGCTGCCTTCTTAGGAAAACTAGCAGATCACTGGATCTTCAAGCACATAAACACAGGGTCCCCATGACACCTTCTTAGTTTTTCCTATAGTTTAATCAAGCTTCAAGTTTTACCAAGCTCCAAGCATTGATTTAAAAATCTCAGTTTGAGTTTTAAACGCCAGCAAACACGAAGTGTCAAGGGGAGAAGAGAAGGATGGTTGAGGCAGATACAATACATAACTTGGCTCTGTTCACTGCTTTGTGTAACTTCCTGCATAACTGAACTAAGATCCAACAAACACTCAGAGGGGAAAAAGATAAATAACCAGAAGAGAAGGAAACAAATGTCTCTGCATACCTCATTCTCCGTTATTTTTCTCTGTCCACAAACTTTTTCTTTTACCATCTCACATGTGCAAATGCATCCACCCCAGAATGAAACCAACACCTTGCAAGGCAGCTGGAGGAATACACCGCAGTGTCTCCTCTCCACACCAATTAATAGTGCATGGAAAAGCATTTAACTAAGCTCAAACTTTGGGATAGGTTCACAAAGCTACCAGAATCTGAACTCAACATGGTAAACTGAGCAGATGGCTTTACTCTCGTTCCACTCCAGTGTGAGCCAGAAGCTTTCTGGTTCACAAACTTGTTTCCTTGAGATTCTGCGACTCAGTTCACCACCTTCTTGGAGAGGAGGGGAAAGAAATCCACACAGAGATATTTTTTACATTATTTCTATAGAATCTGATCTTCAAATAGAGACACATGCTGAAAGCAGGACTTACTGCTCAGGGATGCAACTTACAAGAAAAGAAAGAAATTAGAGTTTTATTCCCCAATCTAAAAGTTAAATTAAAAAATTAAGGAATAGACTGCTTCACAAATTTTTAGCTTTGGTTTAATTAACTTAAGTAATAGACGCGTTTCTATTGTCTCTGTAGAAATGGCATGTTTGCAAAACTACACTTACATGACCATTTAAAAAAAAGTGAGGATTTAGAAGGAGGTTTATAACCATGTTCAAGCCTTCAATCCAGGGTGACTGACATTATGCTAGAGTTACAGATCACAAAAACATAATGAATCTTTCACAGTGTACCATCATGTATTTGAGACACCGCTGCATTGTACAGTTTGGCACATGCAGTTCTTTGTGCAAGACACGTTACAAAAAAGGTTGATGTAAACTTTATACCTTTTTATACATATAAGAGCAGTGCCCAAAGGCACCAACAGAGAACAGAGTGCTTTTGTGCTAGGTACTGTACAAACAGGAGTGAGAAAGACTGACCTGCCCCAAAACCAGATGGGAGTGAAAAAGAGAGGCACAGAAAAGGGAAACTGTTAAGTGAGAAACACGGCATAGGTGCCCAAGCCCCTTCGCTTAGTGAAGTGCTGCCTCTCAGGCCGAGTAACACATGGGGAACTAGGTAACACAGAAAAACATTTTCCTCGATCTCCTCCCCAAGCTGTAATTCAGGTCCCAGCTATGGCGAGTGTCCCTGCGGAGGCATCAGCGGAACTTCCTACAGAGTAACAGAGTACTGCTGCATACCGATCCTGAGCTGTTTCCAGTCTGGTCACTACGAAGTGACGAGGGAAACAAATGAGCTGAATTTGCTCTGCTGGAAAGTTGGGACACTCCCCTTGCCAGGGGAATAAAACTCCCGTTTCTAGTACCGGAGGATGAAGCATCAGGTTTCAGAAATCATGGCACTTATAGCTACAGGAAAAGCAGCCAGCAGCTGAGACATAAAAATTGCTCGTCTCAGGCTTGGGAGTTAACATTTGTGGGTATTTCCACAGACAAATAGATAAAGAGGGAATGCTTTCCTGGCAGATTTATTAATCCATAAGCGCTGGCTGAAGACACCAGGCTGTTTGGGGCAGGAGTCCCAGAGAGATGAACTGGGAGAGAAGTGTAGATGAGGTTGTTGGGGGGGCATCTTGCTAATTAAATATAGGCTGCAATTCATAAACTGGGTTTGTATATATAAAGCTACATTTCTCACCACTAATCACAAAACATCAAGCAAAATCACCTTCCACAGCACAGGGGGGTTATACACTTATTAATTGGAACGAACCATCAGAAGGTGTTTACTATGCCTATAAACCATACTCCTGCTCTAATGAAAGCAATGCTACATCACCAACACACCATGTTCCTGAGGCCCACAAAGCATGGCGAGCCATAAAATGTAAAACGAGTCTTCAAGTACGAGAGAATTCCTTGCAAACAAAAGAAACAGACATGCAGCAAAATAGTATAAAACTGGCAACAGACTTCTTCCTCTTGCTGCCACTAATTTCATGCCTATCAATAGGATGAATAATTCCACAGCTCGTTTTTTATGTGGCCTTTTGTTTTCTTCCCTCAGGGAGATATTTTATGGGGCAGTTTGGCCTCCTCCACCCAATCCATGTTAACTATCCATGGACCACCTTGACAACATCAGTGTGTTTTCAGGAAATCACTTATGCTCTTCTGCAATTGTCTCTGCTTTGCTGAAGGTGATTCAGTTGTATACCAGATATAAAAGCCTCTCTATGTTTCATGAATATATCAGTCAGAAGAAAGCCTTCCAAGAGGTGTTCATGGCCACATTACAGGTTAAAGAAGACCGTGTTGTTAGTTCTTGGTTAATAGTTGAAGTTGAATAGTCCTCATCACAACATTGTCATTGAGAGACTGATGAAATCTGAGATCTACAGTTAAAATGTTGCCCTTTAATAGCCAGTCTACCATTAGCAGTCATCCTGCATAATATACAGGGGTGATGGAGGGAAACAGCAAACGAATGGAGTATGTTAGATTCAGCTTCTGGTTTCTTTTAGGTGCAGAAATCTCTCATTGCTACTAACTCTCCTAAGGTTATTGATGAGAGCAAAGAATTGCCACTCCTAAATTTCATCACATGGCTGACAGTACTTGGTATTTCTCAAATAACACGACTTCTGGAGTGCACGATGCTAGAGAAAAAAAATATCATTAGCTTTCACCTTCAAGAAGAGGTTTCCACTGCTCTTAAACACATGAAAATGCAAGAGGTTTCATGCTTTGTAAATTTAAAAAGCACTACTTCTTGACTTTCCTTTATTCATCAGCTTCCCAACTCAAGGCTCGTGACTTTTTCCTTCAGTATGTATTCAGTATAGGCAATATGAATTAAAAGCATTACTAAATGTAGCATTCAAATAACCCCTTGTATAACCTCTTGAAGTTATTTAATTCTTCTTAAAAATTATGATTTTAAAAGCATTTCATGTCCCAAATCAGTGAAATATTAGGCCTGTATAAGGTTCTGAGAAAGAGCTGTTTCAGCAGTTTCAAGATGCTCCACAACCAAAGTCAGACATGTCTCCTGAAAGGGAAATTTTCATTGCCATCCAGCTCACAAGATGGGCAAGGGGAGCTATTTTACCCTACAGTAATTCTCAGGCACTTTTGGTTCTTATCTAGCTTAAAGATCTCGCTAGCAATGGGACCTGCAAAGAGCACAATTAAGAACTCTAGAAGCTACTCTGAAGGTTGCTGATAAAAACCACAAAACCAAGAACTCATAGGCTAAAGAGCACAGACTCTGAGATAAAAAGCCACTCTAGTGGTAAATAACAATGATAACAGAACCACTAAAGCAGAAATCAAAACCTACCTACTTTGCATGTGGTTTTTGACTGCAAACCAATTCGCTCCGTTTCCCTCAATTTGTACACCAGTACAACCAATATTTTGCATACTGACTGAAAGAAAAGCCGTAACATAGCACCATAGACCTCAATTACTCTAATCACAGAATCACATCTTTATAAATAAATATATATATTTTAAAATCAGTACAGAATACTTGTAAAACACCTTCAAGTTGGATGAATACAGAAGTTTTCATAAAATCCACGCTATCTAGTTTGAACTTATCCAACTCAACCAAGCAACAAGCCTCAGTATTGTCCAAATTACACACTTAGAACTTCTTTTACACTTTAAAATACATCATTTACCAAAAAAGCCACAAGAAGGGAAAATACTAAATACAAACAGTAGACGAAAGCTAACACTGTTTTTGGAACTTTGCACTATTCTATTCCCTCGCATATTGTAAGGTTAAGATGTTTTTTCTTTTGCTTTTCTGTTTGTTTGTTTGTTTTCCAGATATCGGGGGGGGTTGTGGAACAGCATCGCACAGACTTGGAAGTTCACACATTGAGGTAAAACTCACAGCCTTGTCGCTGAGATTTGGCTTGAGACAGCTCTACAAATGCTAAATTGGCAGGCTAATAATCCCCCACCTTTGTTTTTTATAATTACATGTATATATTTAAAAGTGTAACATCTTTAAATTACCATAGGTTGGCCAACACACACACACACAAAAATCTGCAGTCTTCTTCAAAACAATGCTTAGAAATGGTAGATTTTGCTTAAACTCCAAGACCAACCTTGCAGACAAAAATAGGCATTTTGTGTGAGCACAGACTCACACAGGACTGCAAGCACAAGCCAAGTGCTCAGTGGTGAACGTGGACTAAGTCTTAAATGTTCATTTCCCTGTAATTTTTGGCTCTGTTTTTCCCTCCTTCCATCAGGAAAAATAATAGAAACCCCCCATTCTCTTAATCAAGTTTGCCAAGTTCAAGATGATTTCTCCTTCCTTTCCCCCTTAATAAACTGACGTATAGGGGAAATGCAGTGGTGTTCCAACAAAAAGCAGCCGTTTCACCAGTGGGAAATTCTACTACAAGGAGCTGCAGCAGAATGGCAGCACAGGAACAAATTATTCTTCTCTAAAACTGCACTTTAAAAATCCAACATATCCAACAGACTACATTCCCTGCTGATTCTGACGAGCGTTTTCCATGAGATTGCTAAAATCAATACAATTTTTCCTCAAACTTTAAGAGGAGAAAAAAATAATAATAAAAATGTGCATGCGGTCAGGAAGAAACAAAGCCTGAAATGTGTCATGCAATCTGGCTTCTCGTGGCCACTCTGTTCCAAACACTTCTGAGAACACAAAACCACAATGCCATAATGAAAATTCTTTTATATACATAATTATCGAACACAATCAGCATCTGGTATAAGAGAAAAGAAAGAGAAGCCCAAGTACACAGTTCCCGTCCTGAGAAACTGTCAGCCAGCACAGTCGTTCAGCAGCTTGTGCTTTTGCATATCATTTTGTTAGGAAGTCAAAGGGGAAAGAAAAGAAAAAAGATTTTCAGGGGAGCGGGGTTTTAACAAGAAAAAAATATGTACTTCATTGTACCCAGATCTTATTTACTTTAACTGCACTCCTCCAAAGTCCTTTCCATCTCAATACAGCACATTTTCCAAAATAGAAAGAACATGACCTTCCACCTCTGGAGCAGCATTAAGTAACTGTGACTCCCATCTCAGAGATGTGCAAAAAACTGAGGCAGAGACAATGAGCTCAAAGAATATGCGGGATTCCTGCATTGTTCAGAAGCCATATGAACGAACCCTTCGGGTTCAACAACTTCTGCATCCTTCCTCCCATTTTAAACAGCGCTGTGCCCAAGATGTTTATCAGCAGAGCCATTTTGCTTAATAGACAGTCACAGGGTATGTATTACCTTCCTGTGATACCCACATTTGATATGATCTATACCCTGCAAAACAAAAGCATATCCTATGTCAGCATTCAGTAGATGATCACTTCATTCAACGAACAGTGACCCTTAATTAAGCACAAGCTCAACACTCCCATGTAACACACACATCTTAAGACACTGGAAGACCCTCAAGTGCTTTTGTTTTTATTCTTTTTTTTTTTTTTTTTTTTTTTTTAAGTTGGAGTGTAAACAAGTTTATAATTAAAAGTATTAAGCAATTCTAAGGCGCAGCAGCTGGCAGGGCAGTCTTACAGACTTTAAAAAAAAAAAAATCCACAAGGGGGAAAAAAGAAACCGCACACACATACACACACTGAGCAGTTTGCTGGGCGATCCAGACACATTCTCAAAGGCAGACATTGCAGGAGATGAAGTTACTAGGCAGGAAAAACAGTTGCTAAGTCTGAATATTTGGTTATTCTCAGAACAGGGATTAGAAGAGGAAGTGTTGACAATGTAAGCGCAGTTACCATGTGGTCCCCAGGGTTTTGGCTGTCCCTGCTGCTCCAGAGTGCAGGGAAGGGCTGCACGGCAGCGCTCACCCACAGTGACCACGCCAGGAGCAGACTCATGGGACACAGAGCATGGCAGATACTGTCACTAACACCAATTCCGCCAAACCATCTGGAAGCTCCCATGGACACAAGCCCTCTTTTAAATAATATTGGTGCACTTGGTGACACAGCTCAGTGTGAATGTTACTGCCCTGTTCACTATTCGCTGTTGAGACACAAGCAATAAAAGCAGCACAGCCCCTTTTTGCCAGCACCGTCTCATCCATGTGACATGGTGGACACACACAGTAGACCTAAGGCCTTTTAAACAACTTGGAGCACAATCTCTTTGATCCCCTCAAGCAAGATTTCTTTACATGTTCTCACTGAGACTAAAAGGATTTTTAGGACAGGGCAGGAACAGGATTACCTGTCTTCCCAAAATGCAGATGGACCTCTCGCCATCACACTGAAACACTCATCATTCAGAGTCCCCAAGCTAGAAAACGGTTTGAGAACATTTTAATAGCTTATATTTAGTAGATTTCAAAATGAAACCACGCTTTTCAAAAATTATCATGCTTTGAAGTATAGATGACTAAAGATAAAGATTATTTCTTTTCCCTGTACTGTAAACGATGTCCTGCAGAAGCACTTTTGTTACCATTCACTGCTTTCACATGTATCAGAAACAGGGAATTACTACAAGATTTCCTAAATCCTACACATCAACAGCTGGTTATTTCTCTTCAGCATCTATCTGCAGCACCTACGAGCATTCTGAAAATAACAATCTGACCTAAAAAAGCCAAACCTGGGAGGCTGATACCTTGGGAAAGGGCTTCCAAGCGGCACTGGTGAGAGGCAAATATTTTCCTTTCCAAGCTATTTGCTGCCAGAAGCTGCAGAAGTAGTGCAGACCATCCGCAGTGATGCGATGGAAGAAAGCAGACACACAGTAACATGTGCACAGGCAAAGAGGGATGCAAAGAGCACTGCCTCTTTATATGCTACTTAGAAATTTGTGGAAAGTAACATCAGGAAAGATTTTATTTTTGTCAAAGGTGAGACAGAACACGTGAGCGTGGGTTTGCTCTGTTGGAACCCACTGAAGACTTCAAACTACAAGTCAAGCAAATTCATTGTTTAAGCATCAATCCTGTCATAGAAACACCTTTGCGAGACCACTCACAGGTATCTTCCTCAGCATTTGGCAATGGCCAAACACAACATTTTAGGTATTAAGCCTGTAAATAAGCAGTGACAGCCTCTCAGGCCCTTATCATACAACATCCGCGTCCTCTGGAATACATCATTCAATCCACTGCACTGTGCCTAATTTTCTTTTAAAATAAGGAAAACCATAGCTGGAAAACCTCTGGTCAGTCCACATTAAACACATCCCACAAAGCAATCACGCCACCAAGAACAATCTGCAGGGAAGTCACCAACACCTCTTCTGTGTCCAAGAAAATAGAATAATTAAAAAAAAAATTCTCACCCCTCCTTGTATTTTGATAGATCTTCTAAATATATATAAAAATATATGCATAAAAGAGACCAGAAATTAAAAATCCCACACACTTTCTGTGGAAGTAAAAGGAAAAAAAAAAAAAAAAAAAAGAACAATAACAAAAAATAGCACAATGCTGTTTTCAATTTAGATACATTTCCTTCTCAATTTGAAAGATCAATAGTTTTAAGAAAAATACCACACCTTCTTTCTGCTCCATATGTTTCTCTTATTGGTTCATTTACACTGGGCTGTTCCCCTAATAGCAGTTAGTACATCTTTTTGTCATTTCAGCCTTCCACAGCCATTAGTGCTAACCGCTGAGACGGCGCAGCTCTCCTCTGCCATCCTGACCGAGCACTGCATCTCCTTCCCCGGCTGTTCTCCCTTTGACTAATGTTCACCAACACTCATACATCATTCCCAAATTGGTCCAAATGAATTAAACACAGCTCTGCTTAACATTACGAGATTTAAATGGATTTTCTCTCTACAGGTCTGCCCCATAATTGGGTTTATCCATCTTGTTGAAGTACAGTTTACACTTGCTAACATCACGCCAATTCAAGCTACATTTTCTGCTCCAGTGGCAGGAGCGAAGCAGATTTGTCATCGGATCATAACAGGTAATTCAAACAACAATTAGTTTGATGACGGCCCGTATGTCAATGTCTGGTCCCAGGCAGCACTGCTCGCACCCGCTGCTCTCTGTATGCTAAGATGAATTGTGCTCACAATTCTTCAATTTCAATCAGCAAATACTTACTGGGGAAAAAAAAGCTGAAGCTCGATTGACACAGAACTGTCCGGCTGCCCGCAAGCACCCACCAGGATAGTGTCTTCTGCTGCATTTGCCTGAGGCAGCAACAAAAGCTCCTCTCTCAGCAAAGCCTTTCACCCACACAAACCTCATCCCTGATTCACAGAACTGAAGTGACAAAAATCTGAGTGCCACTTGGGACGGAATCCTGAAGTTCTTAACCTGAGCAGTCAATGCCAGAAAGCTGCAGCTGGAAGGATTTAGGTACACTAAGGGAGACGGGAATGAACACCCACAAGCTCCAAATTGCAGTGAAGTGCTTCAGCTACTGGCTCACATAATAACACAAAATATTTGCAGGCAAATTCATCCACTCTGGGTTTGAAAAGAACACATTTCTTGGAGAGCTTGGATTTTGCCAATTAGGCAAGACAACTTGCCTTTCAAAAACCATTCAAGAAAGTTTGCTTCACACTAAAAGAAACATTTTCTTAGGGCCAAGCAAGTCTAATTCCATGTTTTCAGGATCCTTCACAAGCATGAACTAAATCTGGGACAAAGCATTTATAATTCCAAACAGCCATGTACATCAGTATCCACACTATTAACTATGAATGCAACCGATCCCTTGGCTATTCTTCCTCTTGTATTTCTCTGGTTTAGAGGAAGAGAAAGGAAAAAAAAAAAAAAAAAATCACAAAGATTTACTGCAGAATCATTTTGTCTTCAATTATACACTAACATGCAGTACTGGTTGCTGTACATCATTTAAGTGAAAAGATCCAGCCAGCTGACACAAAATGTAGGGAGGCTTTCTGTAATTAAGAAAAGACCAGTCTAAATGTTGGTTTCTTTCAGAGGAGAAGTCTTGGTTTAAAAATTAAAACATACTTAATGAGCAACAAAGATATCAGTGACTAAAGACTTTCAAAGCCAATACTGGAATACCATAAAAATATCTTTAACCTAAACATTGTAATAGAGGATGATTAAGTTCAGATCAAAAAGTAGTTAAAGACACGGTATATAAAATATTCTCCTTCCAGAGGTGGCAAGGGAAAATTCTGCACAGACAGAAAGCAGAGACGCTAAAACCTTTCTGCAACCTGGAAAACATCAGACCATTTCTCTACACTAAAATTTAAATCAAATACAAATCAATGCCCTGAAAAAAAATTACAGTATTTCTGCATGCTGTCTCTGGTTTAAATTTTCTATTCAAATACCCTTTTGTGTGCCCCCAACAAAAATCATAAACACTTCTCTCATTATTATTCTGATGCATGGCTTATGTACAGAGATAAATCAGATACACGGCCTGAAGAAAATCAGGAGAGAACCATCGTCTTTTGGGGATTTTTTTTTTTAAAGCAGAGTTACAACAGTTCACACAATCTTAGGACAACACACATTTAGCAATTCTGCATTTGTTTTTTCATCACGCTGGTGTTTCAGTGCAATTCTGAACACTAGGAACGGATCCAAGTGTCTCGGGTCACTTCTGAAAGTACAGTTGGCAACAAGCCCACAGGTCATTCCCTTGGAGGGTTTCCCAACATCCCGACGGCACCCAATCAAAACCTCCGAAAGCATTCAAAGAACATCAATTCCCACACAAGCCCATCATCTGGTGATTTGTGCCCGTCAGGCTACGGAGAAAGAAAACCCGATGCCCTCAGCACTCAGCAGATTAATGTGCAGAAAGAGAACACGGCGTCTCCACAGCTCTCCTGGCGCTTGACCCGGGCAGGCAAGGGGTAGCAGCAGGCAAGGCTGTGGCAAGAATCAGGACCCGGTTTTGCAATTGTTACTCCTGTCCCACAGAGACTGTGGCTATGGGGCAACATTTCTGGGCCAGACCCTTATCCGCAACAAGGCAGAGATGCTACTTGCATCCTTGTGCAAGCCAAACACTCAACTACATGAGCAGGGAGTGTTGTGAATAGCAGATTTATTTTGTTGAACTGGTATAGGAATCAGGCACAGGTCTGCATGGGAAAGAAGGGCAGGGGTCATAGCATTAAAAAATAATAATAATGGCTTCTTGGTTTGGGCATCACCTGGCACCTGAGAGCCAGTGGATTCCAGCTCTTTCAGCAAATCACTTGTAGTCAGGAAATCTCTCTCAGTGATCGCTCCAAATAAGAAATAGATATTTATAAGTCACACACAGCCCACTCCCCTCAGCACAAGGCTTAAGAGAGCAGAAATAAGAGCCACACAGCGCACTAATAGTCAGAATAGCTGCAAAGGCAAACAAGGACCATGCCTACACACCCCAGGAAGGCAGGCTCCAATAGCCCCAGGAAGAACCCCACCAGCATCCATGTAGCAATGAAGACAAGTGGAAAGATTCTGAATGCTTTATATATCCCTCTCCTACAAAACTGGGAGCTGTTTCCAGGTCATAATCCCTCAAAAGAAGAGACTTCCTACTCTTTCACTGAGTAGGCTCGACTCCAGCCCTGGTGTACAGGTGTCAAGTTGATGTTCTGGCACAAAAGGAGACCAGTGCAATTCCGGTGACAATGCAGCCAAAAGTAGTCTACTCAGTGAGCACCTCTAAGTGGGTTTTTTGTTGTTGTTGTTTTTTTTTTTTTTTTTTTTTTTTTTTTTTTTTTTTTTTTTTTTTTTAAGCTTACTAAGTCACATCTATCACTAGCAGCCAGCTCAAAGCCAAGCAGAATTATACATCTTTGGGCTTCTATATCCCAGCTCATTCCATCAGTTTCTGTTACAAATTAATTTCCTTAACTGGAAATTTGACTCAGAAGCTGATTAAACAAAGCTCACCTACTTCCTAGTTCAGATCCTTATTAATGGTTCTCACGGACCTGCCATGCCTGCTGGCTCCTGGCTGTTGAAGGGCACACAGCACCTTGGCAAGAAGATGGATCCGAAAAAACATCCAGTTTCTTGGAGCAGTCAGAGCCCTGACTGAGAGCTGTATGGCTTGTGATGACAACCCTGCTGAGACTGGACTCCCCAGGAAGAGCAGAGGGTGCTGGACCAACCAAAGACCACCACAGTTTTTACATTTTACCACCATGCACCTAACAGGCCACCACTTGACTCATGAGGCAGGGTCCCCAAGAAGCAACTTTTCCAGCATGGATGGACCCAATCCAGAGGCATAGATCATGTTCATACCCCAGTGCAAAGTCTCTGGCTAAGAGCTGACCAGGTTCAGCAGCAAAGGCAGCCCCATTTTCAGACAAAAGAGAGAAAGGCTAGTATACATCGGCCCTCTTTAAAATAATAACAATTTTAAAAAAGATAATTTGTTGAAAAACCTTTCACTGGAGTTGTTCTTGTTTTTGCTTTTTATTTCCATTCATCAAGACCAGGATGTGACCCAAGCTCGTGGAGCAGCCCTGAGGAAAGGTAATTAGTCTCACTCAAGAGATGCCAAAAAATTTAGCTGAGCATCCATAATCACCCTGAAATGTTATCTATGAGCAAAGCTTAATAGGTTTATCATTTATTTCTCAATTAAGTGGTGCTTAAGTTGACCAGAGAATGGATTCCTACTGTATATTGATTAGGCTTTATAATGTGTTTTTATTGCAAGTCGGACTGCAGTCAAGAACATCAACTTCTTCTCCCTGCCAAGTGAGGTGTCCACTTGGACAGGCTGATGTTCCTTATTTGCACCTCTCCTAGTAGTTCAGTTCTTCTGCTAAATGCTTTTAACACAATGAATGCACTCCTAAGGCTATTTCTAAAATTACTAGATACAGGCCTATTAAACATTCATTTAGACTAAAGACAACAAATTTAAATCACAAAACAAGTGAGCACGAAGTGACATACTGTGACCAAAACTAAACAAAGATGAGTAGTTCATCAATGAATTATTTTCCAGCCTTTAGTTCACGTCATCCAATCCCACTCTCCATGCTCACAAAGTCTCCCACAAATCAATAGTAAGTCTCACTGATTACAATTGGAACAGGATTACAACCTTTTCTCCCTCCAGGTCAAAAGGTGCAATGAATACAAACTAAGTATTTTCAGAGACCACTTCATGATCGTATTTATGCCATATGGGCAGTTATGATTATTCCATGGAATAATGTTCATTTATTTCAACAACAATCTGACAAACTAAATTTATGCTGCACCTTTGGCCTCCTTGCTTGAACTCTGCTCAGCAATGTCTCTCAGCTGGGACTACTTCTATTACACAAAACCTCCAAACAACTTTAAAACCACCAGTGTTTCTTGGATGTTGTTTTGTTTAAATCTACGACAAAAGAGTATTTCCTTGCTCTCCACTCTTCCATCCTCCTCCCCATCTCCTCTTCCCCCTTAAGCTGTTGGTCAAAGAAAATCAGGGACTTGAAGTTAAGCTGTTGCAAGCTCTCCCTGAGCATTGGGATTCTGAGGAATTATCAGCATTGGCCCAAAAATCTGCATTCTAACACATATAGAGAGAAGTCATTTGCTGTTAGGCGCAGCAAAGTACTTGAGAAAATCCACAGCTACCTCCATTCTCTCAGCATCCTCAGACGGGTTCGACTAACCTTCTAGGAATGTCACTTTACCAAAGTTAATTAAGTTACAGACATTCTCACACTGTAATCGTACTACAGCTTCAAAATCAGTTCAGAATTGATGTGTTTTTGTATTTTATGCCAGTAGCAAACACATTAATGGTTCTTCTGTATTTCCAAGAAGGAAAAAAAGCATAGAGATCCATATTTTAAGTATATATGTACACATATATGCATGTGCATGCACACACAAACACCTTCGCCATAAGCAGAAAGACTGGTTGTCTAAAGGTGTTATAAATGCCCTTCAGAGCTCATTTAGTCCAGCCTGCACAATCTCACCAGTGAATTTGCTACTTGTAAATACTCCAAATTTATGCCAATAAAATCTTCTTAGCAACCAGACAGCCTATATATATCTATGCATGGAGCCATTAACATCCATTCATGGTTTGTTATTCTTGTGAAACATCAGTAGGGAAAAGGAGGGAGAAGAGAGAAAGTCCAGATCATGCATCCCTACAAAGGACACTGAACACTCAGTATGCTGGAAAGTAGAAGCTCACACCCTGTTAATGAGATACAGCAGCTCAGCACCACTTTTCCTCGTTTCAAAACTGAAAGCATGGCAGAGACTTGAACATCGAGGAGCAGAGATAAATGTAGAAACCAGTGTCGTGTCATGCTCTCATAAAAGGCCTGGATACACCTACAGAGTCTTCCTTATGACTGTCATATAAACATTACACTGGGGCTGTGTACAGGAGATTAAATCGGAGGGAAGGAAAGCTTTGCATGTGTCATGCTACAAAGGTTATTTTAGGATCAGCATAGAAGCTGAGTAGTGTGTGGCAGCTGATTAAGTTACCACAGAATATTTAAGTATCATAGGCCCTCATTGGGATCTTCATAAAGAACTGCATCCGCACTGTGACTTGAGCTTGAGATTTGCCCTGCAGAGCAGTTTGCTTCCACAGGTCCATATTGACCCTTCCTGGACATGAACCTCCCCTAGAATAGGATGCATTCAGGGCAAACTTTTTGGTTGACAGGCTGACATTCATACAAGGAACAATGTCACAGAGCACACCCAAGAAGCGAGCAGGATATTTCCAGGAAGGACCTCCCTGCTGCATCATGAACCAGTGAATCATTATGAGCACAGAGTACTTGGGGAAAGTGGGCATGCCAGTATCACACGTATCACACGATGGCCACGTCATCACCTGAGTTGTGTTAACCCTCCAGACAGCACAAAGCCACAGTCTTGCTATCATTGTGCATCACACCAGTTTCAGAAGAAACTTGGCCACTACTTTTAAAGTTTCAGCTCCCACTGGGTAATACCTGAATGACAATTCTGCAGCTGATGAAAGGCTGTGGAGGAGTACAGCCCAGTTTTTCATGGATTCAGAGGAATCTATATGCATGGAATTCTATTCGCCCATAGGAACATCAGTGTTCACAACTATTGACCACACTGTTCTGGCTATAGATCATGGAGTAATTCCACGCATATTGCCTTTAAATCATCTGCTACCAGGTGACTTACAGGAAACAACAAACACAGGGTGACTACTGAGCAGAGCACCTAACAGCAGTACTGTTCTCTTGTACAGACAGGCAAGACCTCCCCTAAAAAAGGATCCTTCTAAATGCCAGGAAAAGAAATCAGATGCTTGATTGTCAAATGCTGCAATTGCCTCAAATTTGTAGGGGAAGGGTATATACATTTAGTAAGTACGTGTATCTATACATAGACATAAAACAACAAGTATTAAGAGTTTCTCTGTCAAACTCTTCCAGATTTGTGCATCAAACTCCACGTTCACAATCAGATCCATTTAAGTATTTTCGAGGCTTACACAGTGTTTCAGTGATACTTACGTGAAATTCACAAATATTTACTGAAGCTTTTAAAGAGAGCTTTATGATAAAAATGAACAGTTCCCTTGAAAAGTAGCTAATTTTATCTTAATGAGTTTGTAGCTGTTAAGACATCTAAAAATCACTAACAAAAGTCAGTTTCTTTTTAGCTCAGAGGGAGCTCTCTCTCACTTTCAACAGTTCCATGATTTTGATATCCATCCATCACACAGATGAGTTCATTTGTTTAAAATCACATACTTCAGCACTTGGGTGAACTTCTCTGTTCATCAAATTCTGCACATATAGAAGTACAAATGAAATCTGGGATTTAGTTTGGGTGGCAGTGCTTCTTCAAGCATTCAAAGAACACCAGATGTCAACTGCTCTCTGGCTTTGTCATCTAATAGGACATCCGTTCTTGGCTTTTTTCAGTATGGTAGGATCTTTCATCATGCAGCCACATTCAGCTGCCTTTGGTCTTGAACCCAAGGTAGAATCAGTTAATTCTCTGTCAGAATTAACTGCAGACAAGGTTCCAGGTGCTGCCCACCTTACCCAATCTTTCTCCTGATAAAGGAGTGACTTTTATACCTTAATAGAAAGGAATTATTTAGTTGAACAAAGGGGGGGCAGGGGGGTGGTGTGAGGGGAGTTTCCAGATAATTTCAGTATATTTTACTTTATACAGCTGTTATCAACAAACCAAATACAACATGTACTGCATATATTGACTGTACACAGCATGGGACAGGCTGAATGATACAAATTACCAAGAAGTCAGGTAGATAGTACTACTAATACAGTAACCAAACAATAGTAACTGATGCAAACAAACCATTGCAATCTATATTGGTAAACAAAGTAAACAAAGAAAATTATAACCAAGTCTCTTAGTTGAGAGAGTATGCTCTAATTCCAAAAAAAATCAATAATTATCCTTCAAAAATAATTTCCGCCTTCTACTTGGATAATAAAGTCTTTCACCCGTAAGGTTTTGTTTGTTTCAATGAAATTCATGTAACTTCAAAGACAAGGAACCACCCTACCCACTAACTTCACCACCTGCCAGAAGAAAGTTCACCCTAACAGCATGCAATTCAGAAAGTTAATGTACTTCAAGTTTTAAGAGAAATCACTGCTTACTATCTTAGTAGAACTACACTCCTACACTACAACATTACGCTACCCAGCAAAAGAGAAAAGTATGCGTCTCCCATGAACCAAAACTATGAAACCTATGAAAGATTACTTTTAGCAACCTTCTGGGACAGCCTCAAATCAGTGATAAATACTTCTTTCTGTAATTCCGAATTAATGTTTAATATAAGACTCCAATCATTTCCCCAGAATAAGCCAATTTTCCAACTTGGAAGATTACCAGCCTTCCTCTACACATCTATACACATAATTATACAAGTACATAAGCAAGATGGGGAACTACTTATTTCTCCATTGATCAAACAGTTCCATACCTGAGACTTCTGTCATGCTACTCAGCTGAGTAATTACTCATTGAAAAAGAACAGCAAGTAACTTCTGAACAATTTCACAGGCAATGGCCTTTTCCTCCCCTCCTACTTAAATGCCAAATACCAAACCTATTTGTAGCAGTCAAGATTGGTTCTAACAGCCGAAACACTGAAAGGATACACATTCAGATCAGTTTATCTAACCACTAATAATTATTGCTATTTATTATTCTGTCACACACCAAATGCACAGGGTGCTTAAGACAACTGAAAGTTTGCATCCTTATCTGGAGGAATTCCCATAAGTAGGGAAGAAACAGAAGATGAAACTACAGGAGAAACTGATCCCAACTGACAGTCACTTGTGACAGCAGGGATGTGGACTTTGGCTTTCATTCTGCTTGTACTTCATTTACCCTTTACTGGAATTACCCCAAAGGAAAATGACCCATTGCTAGTTATTCACGAAGTTACACAAAGCTGTAAATCTGTGTATCAGCACAATGAGGAGAAAAACAAACAAACAGGAGACATGCTACAAATTCCTGGATTTGATCCTCTTGACTTTTACAAATGTTCTTACAATCTTAAGAGGGTTACTCTGGTAGCACAAGATAGCAGGTCACCTTTGGAGGCTACACACACATTCAGCTTCAGAGAAAAATAAATCAGGACAGTCTAACAGCCCAACTCCCTTGGTTTTGCTCCTGCCAGACAGAGCATAATCATGTGAAGGCACACCTAATGCAACTTCCTGATAGTATCATGATGCAATTGGGGTTATTGACGGTTGGCACCTCAAATCAGCATTGTGCCCCAGTACCTCAGTCCCATGCAGATGATCAGGTTTAGGTGTGACCAATATGAAGGTAAATAGTGTGCAAGAAGATCATTTCCAACCAGGCTCATGCAGCTATACCTCAGAAAGTGACTCCACGAAAGTGGTATGAGGGCGAGGTAGAGAGGAAAGAGGAGTGTAATGTTTATTTCCCTTTAACTTTCCATTTCATATGCACTCAGTACCACATCTGAACATGTTCAGACATTTCTTCCCCTCCCCAGCTACCCTTCTTCCAAATACTTGTCCTACAAATTATATCTGGGATCTGAAAATTAAGCTGAATACTCTCCTTCTTTTTCTGATGCACACAGAGTAATAATGAGACTTTGCAATCCAAATTCTGCACTTGTGTACACCTGCATTAACCCCATTGTCCTCAAATTATTCCCTTAACAATGGCTGTGGGTTTGTACAGGTGTTGAACAAGCCCTGTAATTGGAATTTAACAAACAATTCTGACAGCAGGAGGAATAAAAGAAAGATAGAATTCAACTCGCTCCTTGTGGCATTAGCTAACATGTTCAAGTAGCAGTAAAAATAAAAACAAATGTAAAAGGTATTTAGGGGAATGCAGATGCTGACAGGCATTTCATGACATTTCCAAAAACTGCAGTTTTTCTCCTTAGATCCACGAACCCAGAGTAGTAGCAAGGACACTAAGTGAAAAATTTTTGCGTCTCATTCACACCATCTTTCCAGTGTTCCCTGCAGTTGTCTTCCTGCTTCACTGAGTGTTTTGTCTCCAAAACAAACTATGTTGGCTCCTCTTAGGGATCACAGCTTCAGGCCTGAATCCTACAAGCCCAGCTGCTCAGCTACCATTGAGTTGTGGTGGGCAGCTCTCAGAAGGCCAAGGTGGACAAGAGCCCACCTCAGGACCCAGAGGTACCTATTCCATCAGCACCCAGGAAGAGAAGAATCTCAAAACCATTACTGCCACATTCAGAAACCATCCCACCAGGAAGCAGAAGAGCAAGATGACTCTAGGCAGGATAGCAAGCTTGAGGGAATATCACCCAGCAGCAGGAAGGCATTGACTGTTCTGTATCACACCACCTGCACTAACCTCAACAGCTATTTGTTCCAGCAACTTGTGCTTCCTAACTACATATAACATATACAGCTGTAAAAGAAGAAAAAAAAAAAAAGCTTTCTGCTGTTCTCATATGTTATTGCTCATGGTCATGCCCAAAGCTTGGCTCCCTCAGCCCTCTCTCCATGAATCAAGCAGCAGCCAGGACAAGGGCTGGAGATGTACTCAGGTTTTGTTGCTATGGATAACTTGGACATAACAGTTTGAAAGGAAAGGTTATCCGGCTGGCAAATGAAAGAGATCAGTGACTTTATTAGGGCCAGCAATTTCTCCTTAGTGATGCAGAATTACTACAGAGCATTCATTACTGAAGAGAAGCCAGTTACTGACAAATTACCAAACTGAGAAATTAATTAGTAGCTGAGAACATAATGCACAAGGGATAGAACTGAGAAAGCCATGTCCAAGAGAGGTCCATAATTTACAACAAGTACATTCTAATCAACAATTAGTCCTGGTACAATTAGTACCACAGTGGATACTCCTTTCAGGATGACAGACATCACAACTGGTCTGCAAATCATCAGTGGTTGAGACAAAATAGCATCATCTTTAAAAAAATAAAAAATAAAAAAATGGAGACATTGTTCAACGTGACCACGACATTGTCCAACACACAGACTTGACTCTATGTTCCAGTCCCGCCATTACTGCCAGTAAAACAGTTCCACCCTACTCCTCCTCATGCCTCCAAGAAGGGCTCCGGGTATTCAGAAAAGCCTTCCCTGCCCCCATACTATACTCACAGAGAACACAGATCAACTAGGGGAATGTCTGCCCTGAAGAAGAGCTTGGTGTAATTTGCTGAATGTAAGTGGGCATTTCTACAACACAAACTCAAAGACAAGCAATTTTTTTTCCAGAGTTTTTCATGCTAAGGGCCAAACCTATGAAAAATGTAACTGATTTTTTTTGCTAAAATATGACGTATCTGACCAAATTCATCATCTTCCAGGGGAAAACTAACTGAAGGGGGAAGTGAAGAAAGAATCTGCATACAGGTTCTGCACATGATCTCAGAGTTGCATCTTTCACATCAATGAATAGTATTTGTTAGCTTCAACTGCTTGTACCACAAGCAGCAAGACCTGTTTTCCTCTGGTCCATTTTCAGGAACACGTGCAAACCTCTCTCTTATTATTTAGATACAGTGTAGTGGTTAACAAAGGGCAGAAATGCAACGTTGGCTAAACAATTAAGTAAAACAGCCACAGTCACTGCCTCCAAAACTTTACAAAAGAGATGCTACGTTACTTCAGGAACAACAAATAAAAGGCAACAACTGAACCTGAACATCTTGTTAAATAGACATCAAAATGACCAACTTTGCATTCAGTATGACTGTAGGAAAAGAAAAAAAAAAAAAAAAAAATCAAGATGCTTTATATTTTCTTTTCTTTAAAGGTAAACCCTTGTCACATTTTCTTCCTCCAGTGAGAACACCCACACTGCTAACTGGCTCAGTTGCTACCATATTCCTCTGTATAGCACCTGATCAAGAGAAGCCCAGAGGCCTCCGGACACTTCTACAGTGCACGTGGTAATGACTGTGATTTTTACAGTTTTACTTGGCTTGTTCACAAGACCCAGTCTTATGTAATCTGTGGGCCTGATCCTTCTCCTAATAAGAGCAATGGCAAATCTCCAGCTGATTCAGTAGTTCTGGACAGACCTTGCAGGAGCCAGAGGATAAACTTTAAGGGCCCAAGCCTCATTCATTCACTGTTCTTGCTTCTACAAGTAATCCTATTAAAAATAATGGGAACGCTCCTAAGAGTCAAAGATGCAGGACTGAGAAAGAAAGAAGAAAAACAGAGAAGCAGACTGAGAAATATTTGGGGTTCCCTCTCCGGCACAACACAAGCATGTTTCCAAAAGCATCGTCTTATTTCTATGCACTGAATTAGAATACAGATAGAAAATACATGAATAAAAAAAGGCAGAATGTCTGAAAACGTCATTCGAGGCAGTCAGAGGAAACGCGAGTCCTTGTTCTTTTAAAACAAGGGCAATTTAGCGATGAAAGGCTGAAAATGTGGCCACACACACACTCTCCTTCATATACACATACATACACAGAGGCAGTTCATCAGAAGTGAATCACAGAGAGAAAGATGAATTTGAACCCTTTATCCCCTGTCCTTTATAAAGGCTGCCACTCAGTAAACGGAGATTGCTCTAATTACTGTGACAATTCTGCACCCCGTTCAAACAACTTTTGTGTTCTGGACAGGTTTCTCCGCGAGTTTGAAATTCTTGGCCTGAGAACCACTCTTGTCTAAAAGAGGTTTCTCGTTGCAAGCACAGAATGCAACACTAACAAGTTGTCCCTCTTTTCAGCTCCTTTCATTCTCCTCTTTTCCAATTGCCTGATTCAGAGCTTAATGGAAACTTGTCAAGGCTTTTCTTCCCACAAACCCTGTAGAGCCCCAAGGCAATCTGCACACAGAGAAACCACAGGAATCTCATATTGTCAATTAAAATTGAATAGACACCTGATAACTTGACTATACATTCACAAATAATATACATCACATGCATATACACAGATGTGCACACGCAACCCACAGATAACTGCAGTATGGACACACCAGCAGCACCTCAGTGTACCCTGCTCCTTTTACAACACAGGTTCTAGTTTTCAGACTTGCATTTCATAAACAAAATTCCATGAAAGTACTTTCACATATTATAGTTGAGCAACTGATTTCAATGAAAAATAAACTTACTACATATAGCAGGCATTTGGCCTTTAACAACCCTGGGGATTGTAAAGGTATTTAGCTGCTACCCAGGCAAAATAAGCTCTATGGATATTCTTTACACAGCGGTTTTGCAACCAGTACAGAAGTCAGGTTTGTGACTAGCTCCTGTAGAGATTTTTTTTTTTTCTTCAAATGGACACATACATGTTTTAATCTACATTTCATGGTGGAGTTTCAGAACTAAAAAAAAAAGCCCATAGGGGAATATAACAGGGATCAGAAGTAAACTGAGGCAATCAGCTAAAAATACTGCTAATAAAAATCTCAAAACCTTGACTTCCAGGCAGAGAACTATAATCTGTAACTCCTTTCAAAGGGAAAAAAAAATCTACTCGCCAGTGTCTCGGAGAAAACAAAGGTAGAAACATTGATTGCAGTCTTATTCTTCTGATGCGTTCAGTCAAGGTCACACTTTCTCCTGGATTCTTTAATATTAGCAAACATTTATAATAGCATCATTTCTATAGCAGTCTGTTGAGCCTGGGTGCAATCAATGCAGCATCTATGCACTGTGTTCCAGACCTCGCCTATGTCAGAACAGCGGTCCTGGTTTTATAAATCTCTTAAATCTAATTAAACCAATGCAAACCTCTTACTGTGTATGCTCTCAAACCAGTTCACTGGTTTAACCAAGTTAAAATTATTCAGGCTAGAGTTTAAAGTATTTCCAAGAGAACCTTTATTAAATATTTGCATCAGTTAAAAACAGAAATCAATGTAGTGACTTGTCTCTAAGAATAGAAAAGCCTATAGCCTCAAACTCTTCCACATAATTATTTAAGGAGTCGCTGACTCCAGTAGGACTTAGGATGTGCTCAGAGGTAACCCCCCACCTTTTCTTGCTCTATTTTTCCTTTTCCTAAAATAAGATCATTTGTTTCCATTGTATCAACATCTAAGAATTTCTCATATTCCCCAGAAAGCCCTTTTGCAGTATTTTCAGTTCAGTATTTTCTAAATATTCCTTCCCACACTCTCCTTTCTGTTTTTTTTTTTTGCTTGTTTGTTTTGTTTTTTTAATTTTGTGGGTTTTGTTGTTGCTGCTGGGTTGCTTTTTTTTTATTATTTATTTTTTTTATTTATTTATTTTAAATCTCAGCTGTAGCACTTCCACTTGTGAATTAAAAAGCCAAGCCAGATTTTGTTGTATACAGCTCCTTTCTTACCACAGATACTCCTCAGAGCCCCACAGAGCTGCAAGGTAGATGCTGCTAGCACACAATTATATATTCATACTTGGTAGCCATTAAGCATGCAATTGTACTTCCCACGGAGCCTAGGGCATTAAAACCTGTTCTGCCAAGAGGGGAAAACAGTTAGTCAAAACTAACTGTATAGTAGGACTAACAAAATGGTTATGAGACCTTTAACATCAGAGTCCCTCCTGAATTCAGCTTCCTTCCTGGCCAAAATCTGCTGGACTCCAGCACCCACAGCCCCCACGTCATCTCCCTCCTTGCACTTCCTTCAGCAAGCAGCAGAAGCATTTCAAACACAAATACATTCTCTGCTCACCAAAGACTACTTGTCTCCTATAATTTCTATCATTTCACTGTCATCATTTTTCTTTGCTGAAACCAGCAGCTTATGAGTCAGAGAACAATCATTAACTTTTACAACTTCCATACAAATCCACCTACTCACATTAGAAAAGCAGTATTGACATGCAACACAGCCTCAGACCAAATCCTGATCCTGCCAGGATGCTCTGCACTTCTGTGGGAAAGTCAGATACTGCAGGAGCTCATTTAAGAAAGTACCATCGGAAACACAACTTTTTTTTCCAAGAGCAAAAAAATACCGCAGAAGAAGCAATCAATGCGACGTTTAGTTTAGTTTGGCTTTTTCAATACCTTCATCCACTTTTGAATAAGTTGGCCATTGGTTCAAGACACTCGGGGCCTGATCCAAAGCCTGTCGTTATTAATAGAAGGCTTTTTTCCACTGACTTCAATGGACCTTGGACCAAGCCCAAGGAAGACAAGATTTCACAGCAGTTAGAGTGACACACATTCTCCACATTCAAAAAAAAAAACAACAATACACAGCATTTACAATGTTAATCTGTATAGTGTAGTTTTGTTTATAGGTTTGGAGTTTTGTTGTGATTTTTTTCCACCCCCCCTTGAAATAGGCTCTAGACTGTCAGATTAAAACACCAAAGATTCTCCAAAGCTGGAAGGACTTATGGGCACATACAGAACGCCACGATGGGAGACAGAATAGTCCCAGCATTTCCCCCTGCTCAAATATAAAGCATCCTCTACCACTACATTTCTCATAAGTTTCTGCACCCACACTTTAAAGTTCCCCATCATTATACACTCCTCCAGGAAAGGCTACAACCTTACTCATAGTGAATTAATTTGTATTAATATGGCTATCACGTGCACTTCCATATGAAACCCATTGTTCTGCAGCATTAAGAGAAACCTCACCAAGTGAAGTAATGTGGTACCTTTATATTTAAAGAAATTTAAAATAAATACATTCCAAAAAAAATTACTAATATCTTTAGTACACCATAATTGGCACAGCAGAAACCCAGTTATCTTCTCAGTAAGTATTTATAGCATCACCCTTCCCCGTTCATTCTGCATTTTCTTAGAGAATCTGCTGTACCCTACATCTGCAATTCATTGACTTTACAATTTACCACATGTTGAGATGGAGAGGTCTCAGCTCCATTTGAATCACTGCACAAATATGCAAGTGATTTATCGTTTTAAAACTGAAGACTGCAGAAGAACGACTCCACTTTTCCTGAACATTACTCCTTCTGGCAGACCATGAACAATTACAGTTCGTACTAATTAAGCTCTGTAAATGTGCTGTGCCCTGCTAATGCCTACCAGGCCTCAAATTTAGTTTCATGAAGCCAAACTTCAGCCAGCAACTTAACTCATTCGGCACTGCCCAGCTGCCCGCGTGTGACCCCTCAAGAACACGGATCAAGGCTGCAGACTGTCTAACACAAAGGAGGGATCGTGGGCAGGACCTGGCAGGAGCAGGACAGCAGCAGGACAGCACAGCTGCTGATAACCTGCTGCACAGGCCCCGCATGGCCCCAGCCCCACACCTCGGTGGTATGGGATTCAGATCTGTCCCCAGGGGCTAATAACTCACAGCATTCCATTGATTAGGAAAATGCATAAAGCCTTCAACAAAACTGTACATTTACTCATGGAAGGGCCACATTGACAGCCTCCTTTTTTCCTCCCCTTCCCAGCCAGGCTTTACACAACCAGCAGAAGAAAAACATATGGGCAAAGGAGCACAGCTTTCCACCACACACATAACAGCACATTTTTCTTAAATTAGCATCCAAGTGCAACAGTAACCTACAGGGAGATTGCAGGAAACTGCAGGAGGGATTAAAGCCAGGAGTAATACCTGGGCACACCCAGGTAGCAGCATGGCACAGGCCACAGTGCCAGGCCCAGCACCCACGCCAAGGCAGCAGAGCAGATCTCAGGCTGCATGAGCAACGCCCTACTTCTCCCTGAACCCCACATTCCCCTGACACTGAGGAATCAAGTCCCAAGACCCAAAGTTCCCCTCCAAACACTCGAACACCAGCATGCCCCTCATCCCACAAGTTTCTAGGATTTCTCTTGGCACTCCCATGTTCTTCTTTTGTCTACCACTCTCCAGTGCCCTCTGTGACTGCTGCTCCCCAGAGCCCCCAGCGCACCCCATCCACCCCTCACCTCTCCCTCTAGCAGGGTGCAAAGCTTTCCCAAGTGTTCTGCCCTTCCACTGAGCACATCACTACACACCTTCCCCTCATGCGGGCAGAGAGCCCCCATTTTACACAAGCACACCCACCAAGTCATCACCACACACAAAATAACTCCAAAACGTGCATTCCCAGCCATCCACCTCTTGTATCAAACCTCACAGGATTATTATCTTTTTCTTCCCCCTCTCACTGGTACATGAGAAAATTAAAGGACATTTCCAGGTGTCATCTTTCTTTAAATGTTTGCTCGTGTCGGTATCTAGGAAATACTGTCCAATGCTGCTCAGATCTGCCAAGGGCTGCACTGGCTTCTCCTGCTGCAGGCAGAGCTCAGCCCCTCTGGCACTGCAAGCGTTAATTATAAACTTCAGAACCCACGTAAAAGCACAAACATAAACCAGCGCTTGGGAGGAGGAGCACAAAATTCTGCGCTTTTGGATGGGGAGAGACAGGATTTCCAGCTCTCCCCACCCCCAAGAACCACACTCCATCTCTCATTGCTTATAATTAGTGAAAGAAATTTGACCCACTGCCAGTGTCTGTGGACCTTGGATATTATAAGGCCAGCGTGGCGTCAAATATCTTAACATTCATAAGTGTTATAGGCTGTAAATAAACCCCGTGGATTTATGACCCTGCGGTGCCTGCCAGCAAACGACTGTGGCACATTTCTTTCAGCAGACCTGTCGAGGTGCAAGTTTGCCTTTGGTTGTAAAATTAACCATTTCCTTCACAAATGTGCCCAATTAGAAGTCAAAGCTGAAGGCTTAGGTACACATTTGCGAAGAGGCAGAGCTGAGCGGGTGCGGGGCTTGGGATTTCTCCCCACACCTCCCCAGCGCCCCAGGCAGGAGTTCCCACAGCAGCTTCGAGGTGGGAGCCGGGGATCCGGTTTCACCTAAAACCCCAGGAAAAAAAATAGAAAAATAATAAGAAAGAAAAAAAGAGAGAGAGGAGGGAGAGAAAAAAGAAACCCATCACTTTCCTATTTTGCCTTGCCTACTGCAAGTGCTGCTTTTGGGCTGCCCTGGAGGGGGGAGCAGACTCCCCCCCCCAAGCCTCGCCTGCAGCAGGATCCGCTCCCTTCCCCCAGTATAATGTCATCGACTTCCTGTGCAGGAGAACATTTGCTAAATCCAGGTTGTCTCATGCTTAACTGCCAATAATCCAACTTCCACATAACTCCCAGACAGCTGGGGAAAGGTCCTCAGAGTTTTTAGTCATGGTACAGAAACACACGTCCACACAAAAAATCTGCAGCTGTCCTTTTTCTCTACACTACTTTTTTTTTTTTTTTTTTTTTTTTTTTTTTTTTAAACCTGCATTTGGGGCCCGGTCTTGAAAGTCTGACAAATTTAAAACATTTCTACCTACATTCTGGTTTACAAGCCTCAATGAAAGCTGTGACATATCCCCCTCCCTGCCTCCAGCTGACAAATCAGCACATATTTGCTTGAACAAAAAAAAGTGAAGAGGAAGGAGGAGGGAAAGAAAAATAAACAAATAAAATACACTCAAAATCATCAATTCATGTATGAATGCATTCAAAAAAAGCCAGGAAAGGTGTCTACTGTATTTTTTTTTTTTTCCAGTATAGATCAGCCACTGCTGCAGCTATTAAAATTGTTTGATTTCCAAGGCAAATATTATTTTTAATGAAGTGCAGTCCTGCAATTATCCGGTACGCTCCAGTAACAGTGCTGCATTATATTGTTTTGCAAGGTCCCAGAAACATGAAACTTTTCTCTAACTAATTTTCATAGCCCCCTAAAGAGAAGCTGGTGGACTCAGAAATGCAATGTTTGCTCCAGAAAGAAATGCCATCAGAAAAAAAAATAATAATAATTAAAAAAAGATAAAAAGAAAAGGAAGAGAATTCAAAATAACTCAGATTCCTTACTGGAAATAAGTTAACAGATCCAATCTGTTTGCCATTGTATAGCAGCTATGCTAATGCTATAGCAGTGATTCAGCAATCTACCTAATTAAGCATGAGGAAAGTTTCTTTATGGAGGTTCCGTTTGATTTATACTGCAGGATCATCGGTTCTTATTTAATAGCTTGTTTTGTACAAGTCCAGAAACTTTATAAAAGCACATCTATTCAATAAAAAAAATAAAAGTGAATAATGCAGTCTCCATTGAATAGCTATGTATCATAAAGTACTAAAGTGCTGACATATTAAGTTGTACCTACATTATTAAATGAGTTGGTGGATGTTAATACTATAATCCATACTGCAGACATTAAACCTCAACCATAAAGATTAGCAAAGAATTAATATTGTCGCATCGAGACTGAAATCTTAACGCGCCAGCCATAAATATTTCTGAAGGAGATGAAAAACAATTAGCATAAATACCAAAGAAGGGCAAGAACACCTGTTCTTTTTCAGTGCGATAAGCATTTTATTGTTCTCTATTTAAAATGTAATGACCTGTGTAATTACAGTAATATTACATTGTATTGCAAGGGCTTGGAATGTCACACTTTGAAAAGTGTTGTCAAAACAATTGGAAGGAGGAAAAAAAAGGGACCACCATTAACCCTTCGCACTCCCGGGTCTGCTGCTTTTGTGTCAGGAAGGATTATGTTGTTTCATTCAGCAGATAAAGGAAAACATCCATTTTTCAAAGCAGTTAAAGGAAAAAGTTTCTTCCCGGACCTATGCTGTGAGTGGGGGGCTGCTCTCCCCTACAGCCATTCCAAACTCGCACACTTCAGGACCAAACACAAGCTCACTCCTACAGCCTCACTTAGCAAGCACCAGTTTGGGGGAAAGGAAGATGCAACAGCACCAGTAAAAATGAGACCTCAGCCAGCAGGGCTTTCTCAAGTCACAACGCATCTATTTGCTCACGAAACCTATTAACCAAGATCTACATGTAGCATCGATATGAAATAAACTACTTTTTCATTTCCAGCTCCAAAACAAAAACAATGTCCTTTATTATCCCTACCAGGCAGCTCCCCCGGATCCTCTGCAAGCATAGGTATGAAACTGCATTCTCGGATGCATTACTTCATTAGTATGTGACCAGACCTCTACACAGCACACAGCTATTCTTACAAGCAATGCACAGCGTTCTGTCAGAAGCAACATTAACATGCAAAAAGAAATCTTTGGCTTCTAAAATTATTCTTATCGAGCTTTTATAAAGAGTGTTCAGCAACTGAAGCATTATTCTTTAGATAATATATTATTCATCCGAAGCAGATTTTATGATACTCCACACATTCATGTAACAGTAAAGCAGGAATCGCTGCCCAGTTGTTGAACAGACAATTACAGAAACACTGACAAAAAATAAAAATAAAATAAAATAAACAGTGATCCCACTACACACAACACCACCATCCCAGAAAAAGGAAAAAGTCAGTAGGAAAAAATAAAGCAACAAAAAACCACACCCACAAATCTTTAAGGTTCTACGCAACAGCAGAGGGAAAGGAAAAGCAGTTCTGTCACATAGCTGCATCACCTCGACCTTGCATGTCCTAAACCTCAGAAAGGGCTTCTGGAAAAACTACATCATTAAAAATAAAATTTAAAACGGCACTGAGTTATCTATACATTTTCAACACGTATTAAAAAAATAGAAATAAACAATAAAGAGCATGATCTAATTTATCTGGAATAGGAAGCTGTGCAGCAGAGAGCCAGCATCCACTAACAGCAGTGTGACAGCAGCTGCCATCCCGCTCGGTCCTTGTAACATCCTGCTCTCAGGACTCAATTAATAACTTTAATTTTTCCAGGCTATAATTAAGTTGTCGGCAAACAAACAAACACGCAGAATGTGAAAGAATAAGGTTAGGAAGACATGAGGAGGTTGCCAGAGAAAAAACTGCCTACAGAGTGTGGAAATCTCCTTCAGATCCCATCTGATAACGGAAGAAGGCCACCTGCCACATCAACACCAGGCAGCGTGGCATCCCCTGGGCAGCACCTCCGACTCCCACTAATGCCACATTCCTATGGAGGCCTTTTTAGCTGTGGGGAGCAAGTGGAGGAATAGAGGGTAACTGCGAGGGAACCCTGGTTTGCACGCAGAGGGAGAGAGGGTCTGGGAAATGCAGTGATTAAAAGGAAAATGAAGAACTGTGTCTGTTGTAAGAGAGACGCTTAAGGAAAGGGAAGAGGAGCTGTTCTTCCTATAACCTGTGCTTGAGAGAGGGGAATGCCTTTCAGGCAAAAAGGAACAAGAAAGGAACACAATGTTGCCACTTTGTAACCAAGTGACTCGTTCCAAAGTCATTTGTATCAAAGATTGTTTGATGGTCTGGATCCCTGCGCTGCGAGGGTTTGAGGTTCATCCCCATCACCCGCACACATAGGAGTGACCGTATTCAAAAGAAGAAACGTGCGTCCAGCCCTGACCTCCCCTCCCGGCCATCGCACTGCCAACTGCAGTGCCCCTCCACCACCGCACAGCCCCGCACAGCTGGGGGGCACAGCACAGCCCCGCACAGCCCCGCAGTGCCGCCCCGCTGACGTTCCACCGGATGGAAACACGGCTGACCCGATGTTAATATTTTAATGCTGTAAAACACTTGTAGATCCGATACGCTGAAGCTGCCCAAGACCTCAGTCATTAGTGTGGCTACAACATCTCTGGAACAGTGGATCTATTATTGTAAATTGCTATCTCGTGTTACCGCAAGGAAAAAAAAAAAAAAAAAAAAAAAAAAGTGTATAAACACACATGGGGACTGTGGGGACTGAGAAGCGCCCAGAAGGAACAAAACGACACAGTAAGTCCATCGACAGTATTTTGTACCCCGCTAGATTTCATCGCTTTAGCTAAGAATTAAGCCACCACCGCCAAGAAGGGACGGAACGGGAAGGGGATGGGACGGCAGCGCTGCCCCGGGCAGGCGGAGCGCAGCGCTGAACCCGGGCCCCGCTGCAGCCCCCGGAGTTCCGCGGGACGGCAGGAGCGGGGCTCAACCCGGCGCCGCTCACACGCAGGGGCGGGCTCACCCTGCCCTCGGGATTAAATACAAAAAACAATTCGGGAGAAAAAAAAATAGGAAGGAAAAAAAAAAAAGAAAAAGAAAGCTCAACAAGAAGAGGACGCTTTCAGCACAACGCGTGTTGCCATCACGCCTGCAGCAGGAATTTCGCTCGACTCGCTTCGATTTTGCTGTTACAGTTCGCAAAGAGGCGATCCCTGACTCCGGCTCCGGCCCTCCCCTCCCGCCCGGGCCCAGGTGCGGTGCGGTGCGAGGCCGGGCCTGCCGCGCTCTCAGCTCCCGGAGCGGCTCCGCGCTGCGCTGCGGGCCTCGGGGCGGGAGGAGGGCGGCGGGGCCGGGAGGGGCAGCAGGGCAAGGGGCCGGCCGAAGGCAGGAGAGGGTTAAGGGGGAGGAAAGGGGAGGGGGAGCCGGAGCCGGGCCGGCGGCGCGGAGGAGGGCAGGGGCTGGCGGGGCAGCGGCCGCTCCCCGCTTAGCGAGGGGGAGAGGGGCATGAAAACAAATATAGTAATTGTTAGGGAGAAAAAAATAAAACTTCCCGATTCTGCGGGTTTGGTTTTTTTTTTCTTGCTTCGTTCCTACTTTACTTTTGAAGACGCTTTCCTTTTTGTTGCTTTTTTCCCCCTCTTGTTTTCCCCCCTCCTCCCTCCTCTTAACCCCACATCGGAGGGCTCCAACAAACAGCCCGTAAAACTGAAAGTAAAAAACAAATCGAAAAGGAAAAAAAAAAATAAAATAAAAAAGAACTAAAATAAAATAAAAACCAGGAAAGGAGCGAAGGAGAGAAGCAACATGGCGAAGTGTAAACAAACCCCCTCCCGCCGCCGCCCGCCGAGTTCGCAAAGTTTGCGGCGCGGGGGAGGGGGCGGTGGGGCCGGGGCCGAGCGGGGGCAGCGGGGAGCGCGGCGCTGAGTGGGGGGGAGATGAGGAAAGAAAAGGCACAAAAAAAAGGCACTCACCGTCCTCGCCGTCGGAGAGAGAGATCCGTTGGGCAGATACGGGCTGCTGAGGTCGGGGATCATTATAAAGGGATAACCCGGGTATGGTGGGCCCTTAAACAACCCTCCATCTTGCCTCTTCGCAGCTAACATGGCGGGGGAGACACGAGAGGAGAGGGGGAAGGAAGGGGGCAACAGAGGGGAGGGCGAGAAGGGATGGAGGGGAAAGGAAAAAGTTTTTTTTAGCGAAGTGTCCCGCAGTGGGGAGCGGGCGGAGGGGCTGCGGGCCGGGCCGGGCCGGGCCGTACTCACCTTCCTCCAAACTTTCCCGGGATTTATCTCTGAAAGTTTCGGAGCGAGGCGGGGGCCGCCGCTCCGCCTGGGAGAGGGCCGGGGTCGGCGTGGGGAGAGCGGGGAGGGGGTGTTTTGGTAGGGGTGGTGTGTGTGTGTGGGGGGGGGGAAAGGTGTGGGGTGAAGGTGGAAGAAAGGGAAGGGGGAAGAGGGGAAGGACAAAACAGGAGAAAACAGAACAAAACAGAAGGCATCGTTACAAGTTGGTGCCGCGGAGGAAAGTTGGGCGCCGGAGGGAGCGGGACCCGGCGGCCCCGGCCCCGCTGCGGCCCACGCCCGCCGCCCGCACGGCCCCGCGGGGTTCCCCGTACCTCCGAGTCCGAGGAGCTGTTTTGATTCGTTTCTGATTCATTGACGAGAGACGATTTGACATCAGCTAAATCCCTCTCGGCCGAGGAGTTCTCGGAGATCTTCTCCTCCTGCTCCCCTTCGTCTTTGAAAGAGATCAGTTCATCGTTGGCGCCCAGGTCGTCCCCTCCACCGCCGTTCAGCTGCGGCATTTTCCTCCTGCCTCACCCCACCAGCAGCAATTTTGCAAAAAGGGGAAGGGGGAAAAAAGGAGAAAAAAAAAAAAAAGGAGGGGAACGGGGAAGGGGGAAAAAAGGAAAAAGAACAGGGGAGGGGGGGGGGGAAAGTTTGCACCAAAAAAAGAAGAGTCCAAGGTGAAAGTTTCTTTTTTTTCCCCTTCTCTTTCCTCCTGGGGAGGGGAAAAGAGGGAGGAGGAGGGGAGGGAAACGTCTCTCCTTTGCTCCTTTGCACCAGTGACTTTGGGCTTCTTCCTTCCCTTCTTCTGGATTTTCTCTTTCTTTCTTCCCGGAGCTGCTCACGGCGCGCACCCGCACTCGCGAAAAATTAATAATAATCAAAAATATAGAGCCGGGGGGAGGGGTGGGGGGAGGGGGGGAAGGGGTCGTAGGGGGGAAAAAAAATAATGCACCAAACAAACCAAAGAAGTCAGCTGTAACGGGGGGGCAGCGCCGCCGATATTGGGAGCCTGTGCCGCTCGGGTTTGAGTGAGTTGAAGTTGGACTGAGAGCTTTTCAGTTCAAAGGCGGCGCTGATTGACAGCTCGAAAAAGGGGGATCGAAATCCGGAGGAACGGAGAAGTCTGGGATCCGGGATTATTGACAGGGAGCGAGCAGCACACCAGGCACTTAATGAGATGCAGGAGGGGGCGGGGGCTCCCAGTGACGTCTGCATAAATAAACAGCTCTGGGGCCGGGAGGGGGAGGAGGAGGGTGGGGGAGGCAGAGCTAACAATGATCCTTTGGGGCACGGAGCGGGAGGGCGAGGGGCGGGGAAAAAAAAAAAAATTACATTAAATTAAGAATAAAAATTGCGCCGGGCTGGAGGTGGGGACGAAGAGGCAGAAGTGCCCTCGGCTGCGCGCTGGGCGAGAGCGAACTTTTCCGCGGCCGACGCTGCGGACCGCGATCGGCTCTATGGGCGCATCGCACAGCGGGGTGCGGGTCCACCGAGGGTGGGCGGCCCCGGCATCAGCATCGCAGGGTTGGGGAGGAGGGGAGGGGGGGGCTTCGTAATCCTCGTTGGGGGTAAGAAACTCCGTGCGTGACAAACCCCCTAACGTGGTCAGAGCCCTTTGGTCAGCAGCACTTGCTCCTCGCGCGTAGCACGGCGGTAGCACGCAGGATTCAAACGTGCGGGATCACTCCCTGAACATCAGATGTTTCCGAATTATCGCACAGCGAGGCGCGCTGCGTTGTTCGATGTTGTTTGTTGTGTGTTTTTTTGTTTTTGTTTTTGGTTTTTTTTTTTTGGATCTTGATGTGAAGTTAAAAAAAAAAAAAAAAAAAAGAGGAGGAGGAGGAAAAGGAGTGTGACTGCTAAGAAGTTAATTAGCATGGCAGGACGGAGAATCAAGGACTCGCAGACTTCAGAAGCGAAAAGTTGAGGCGGCGACGTCAACAGAGCGCGGTGGGGAAAGGCGAAGGCGAAGCGGTGCCCCGCACCGCGCACAGCCCCGCACCGCGCGGCATCTGCTGCCCGAGAGCTGCGCGCCGAGGGGACGGGCAACAAATTGGTGTTGTACAGCGACAAATTGTAACAATGGCAGAGTCAATTGGAAACTTTAACGCGGGCAAAAAAGGAGGGGTGGGAGTGAAGAAACGGGGATTTCAATGGGAATTAGTAAATGGCCTCGTGGAAATGGTGTTGGAAAGGGAGCTGTGCTAAATAATCCAAACATTCCTCGAGAAATCTAACCTGCTGCTCACACTGAGGGCCATTCAGCGCAGAGGGTTTCCAAAACAAAGCCAATTTGTCATGCAATATTTAGAGAGTTTGGGCGTTTCGGCTAAACTGTCTTCTCTAAAAAGAATAATAAAAATAATAATACAGAGATCGACAAGGCTAACGCGAATTCTCAGGCATTAAAAAGTTCACATAGAAATTTGCATACTAAAGGGAAAGATACAGACAAAATAGAAATAAAAAAAATCACTGCAACTTACAACTTTAATATTAATCAGTAAAGCAGAAGTAGAGCGAAAGGAAGCATGAAAAGAAGTAAAACAAATGTGTACATTTAATCAGACAGGATTGCATAGGACACAAAGAACAGGGCTAATTAGTCTCAGCAGGTAGGGACTAACCTTCAGACTTCATAAATAAATAAGTCTGTGAACAATGTCTAAGTGGGAATATGGAGACAGAAAAAGGATTATTTCAAGACACCCAGTAAAAATGTGAAGAATGAGATACTTCACTGTTAAATCAATGTACAAATGGATTGAACAGTTTCCTTTTCCACCAGTTTTTCCACTAACTTGATTCTACTTTCTGAGATTTGGCTCAATAACTCCCTGCAGGCACACACACTTCCCACTGCCCCAGTGATGCACTCACTGTCTTTGGTTTGCAGAGTAGCACCTTAACAAGCCTTCTCCATTTCTGTTTGCTTTTTGCTTTTTAAAATACCTTCATATGCCAGAACAATATGAGATCAGAAACACAAATGTGACACTCTTATTTACTTTGCAGGGCCACGCGTTATTATTTGATCCAAATGAACAAAAACAGTTGCACGGTTTTGTTTTGTTTCTCAAAGATCTTTCTACAATCTGCTGTAGGTTTGTTTGTTTTGTTGTTGTTGTTTAAGCAAGTGCACTTCAGTTCCAGTATGGTTGCTGACTAATTATTGAGCACCATCAAAAGTTGGTGACCAAGACAGGCCCAGGCCTTG
This sequence comes from Meleagris gallopavo, assembly GCF_905368555.1. NCBI lineage: Eukaryota > Metazoa > Chordata > Aves > Galliformes > Phasianidae > Meleagris > Meleagris gallopavo. Next base: position 26,389,012 of record NC_139411.1, on the reverse strand, counting down.
CCCAAAGCCATTGCAGAAGAAGGGCCTCATTCAATGTTTCCAGCAGTACCACCAGGCTGTTTCCAAGGGTTTTGGACCACAAGTGATGTTCCTAACATGAGTACACGTTGGGTCAGCGAGTACAATGAGTAAAAGTGAGCTGAGTGTCATCTGCCCTGAGGCACAAGGTGCTCCTTGCTCTGGCATCTCCTAGTAGTGTCCCAGCTCTGTGTGTTCCCACTGCTGGGATCTTACCACCACAACTGGGATTTACCATCACAATGGGCTCAGAGGAGCCTCGGGACTGTCTGGGAAAGCACTTTGCATCCTTTATGGCAACGCTGAGTCCTTCAGATTGCAAACATAAGAGTTACTGCTTTCAAACTACAGCTTGAAGTCTAAGTATTGTCAATGATAACACAACATGATTTAATTAAGGTTACACAAGTCGCTTAGGATAACTTATGCATCTTGTTTGTACCATTTTAATTTATGTAAGAGTCTCTGATCACACTGGGGAGAGAATTGGCCCCTTGAGAGCCCTCAAGGGGTGAACAGCTCCTGTTGAGTAGTGGGCTTTCAGGTCATACCTTAGATTTAAACAAACAAACAAACAAACAAACAAAATCAAACAGCGTATCATTTACCAGTGGAAAAAAATACAGTATTCAGAAGAGCACCAAGCTAATCCATGGCATGAATCATGATTTTTTGTTTAGATACCTGATTTTAACAAACAACCATAGAGACAAAGCCAGGTACTTCAAGTTCAGTCTTCATGAGACTATGGCTTTTTTGTTCAAGCTGACCTATGGTGCAGGTGAAGAACTGCGTCTCTTCAGGCTTCTGTAACTCTCCCAACTCGGTACATTGCATCACATGCTGAGCAATGGGGCTTAGTTACTAACAGTGCAGTCACTGTGTTATACCTGGGCACAACATTTTAGTCCTAAGAATCTTGCAGAGTCTCGTGAACAGCAACAGTGAAGAAGCACATGAGGTTTGCCTGCCAGTTCATATTGCAGTGAACTGGAAAGGGAAGAGGTTGACTAGGGGCAGCCAAGGAAATGTATTGTTTTATGAGAAATGCAGTGGAATCTTTAATATCACACCAGAGGCCCAAGTCTGTATCGGAGAAATATGGTCTACTAACTGCCAGCTGGATCTCCCAGCTAATGTTTACATATCAGGGGTGAATCATCCATTTTTGTGGTCTTCTCCAAAAAGTCCCAATGTAGGTTACAATGTGTAAAATTCAAGATATTTATTTTGGAAAGATAAAAGCACTTTGGTTGACCAGGCTGGGATTTGAGTCTACAGCTCAAAGGACTCTGTACGTTTACAAATAATCTTGGATCATTAAATCTGCTCTGAATGTCAAAAAGATTTCAATATTGAAAAGATTCCAACAGCACAAAGCAAACACATCTGCCCAGTCCCTTTCCAATGCTAGCTCTTCCAGAGTTAGCAAGGAGGGGATTTTTTTTTTCTATAAAGGGCAATATGATGGCATAAAAAACACAGAAATTACATCTCCTGTCTGTGTTCATTTGCTTTGACCAAAACAAGCGCACGTTAAAATTGAAGACAACTGTAAAATGGGAAAATGTCAACAAGCAGTCAGATTGTGGTGCTACTGCTAGATTTCTTTGTGGCTTTAGATTTTGCGTGTACTGGCCAGGTCATGGTGCAGTAGTTGAGCAATAGGTGTGGGCTTTCTACCCACTCTTGAGGGAGAAATATTGGAAGATAGGTACAAAAAACTCTTGCACATTGTTTGTTTTCAACCTCATAACACAGTCTAATGTCTTTAAATCCACTTTCTGTTTCCCATGTTGTGGCTATGGCTCAGAAGGAACACACTTCCCTTTTGGCATCTAAAGCACAGATGTACCTCTTGCTTTTGTTAGAGATAATTCTGCCTAATAACAAAATGGTTAATAGGTAGAGATATGCATTCATGCAGGGATTATTCACACTTTATCGTGAGGTGATATCCAGCACCATAGGAGTGAATGAGAAGAAATAGGCTTCTAAAATTCAGAGCCCTCCATAAATATACCATTTTTTATTGACAACATGTCTTTTAACCCTAATAGTAATGGAAGAAATCCAATAAGTGAAACATTTACTGCATAACTTGCCTTATTTTTGGGTGGTGTCTGATTCCTTTCTAGCTGTCTCTAGAAGATGTTTTTAGCCTAATTTGCTCCCTAGAAATTTCACTCACTAGAGTTATACATCTATGACGTTTTATTGCCTGAAGCCAAGTCTGAATAAGAACTTTCTTAAGATATACTTATCCTAATGCCAGTCTACAAGAAGTAGGCTGCTTTAGTTTGATTTATTTGTGCAACAGAGATATGTGTGCACATATACAGTTGGTCACTGCCTCAGACTGGATCTAATACTCCAAACAGAAACAAACAAAAACAAGTTTAGCCATGTTCATTTATAAATAGACACTCTCAAACAAATAACGTTTATATTTATATGTCTCTGTTTTCCAAGCCAACCAAAAGAGTAGTCCATTACATTTACAAAATACTCTGCTTTCACAGGAAAGGACTAGAGTGTATTTGTGTGTAGGTATAAGCTCACAAACATCAAGCACTAGCCAGATGTATTATGCTTTACTATCTAAGAAATACATGGTGGTTCTTAAGGAGCCTGAGTATGGAGATCACCACCTGGGATTGCAGACCATTGGCTTGTTCCCCATGCCTCTCTACTTGTTGCCTTTGGCAACTACCTGGGCAGTCACTGCTTTGGAGCAAGAACCCTCTTTTTGCTGGGTGGTTATGCTGGGATATAGGTTCCTAAACAGACTTTGAGGATGGCATGGCAATACAGATGATAAGATGATAACAATTTGTGCTTGCGCTAATGTACCTTCTATGAGGGTGGTCTTCTAGGTGAGCCATTGTTGAGTGCAGATGGCAGTAAGCAATGAACCCAGCAAGATTTAAGCCACGAGTATGCCCTCAGCCAGAATTGACTGCCCTTTCAGCTGACACACAGTAATTAGCTGTGTATGCATTTGTAGTCTGTTGCAATATGAGGTAAAAGGGATTAGTTTTGCAATGGTCTAAGAACATGAACATGCGCCAGCTGCATTCCAGCTGTAAGGGCTCTGGCTGATGGATGGTAATAGTCAGCACAGGGGTAGTAACTTCTTAAAACCATCAAGTTTAACAACGTAGGATTGTCTGATCATATCCTACAATCAGAGAACCACTCATGTTGGAAGAGACGTGAAGACATCTCTAGTCCAGCCTTCTGCTCAGTGAAGTATTAGCACAGAATTCAGATCTGCTCATTTAGGGTTTGGACAGTCAGATTTCAAAAACCTCCAAGGACAGAGATGAGACAGTTAGGAATTACGACTCTGAATTTGTTCTTGTTTCATAAGGTTCATATTGGCCCATTCCTCTAGCCTGTCCAGGTCCTTCCAGATGGCAGCCTTGCTTTAGAGCATATCAGCTGATCTGCCTGATTTGGTGTCATCTGCAAATGTGATGAAATCTCCTCCAGGTTATTGACACAAATGTCAAAGAGGACAGGTCCCAATATAGGCTCCTGTAGTGCTCTAGCAGCCACCGACATCTGGAAATCCCATTCATGAATCTCTACCCATTGAGCTTCATCATCCAAATTGCCTTTTACTTGTCAAGTTATCCATTATCCACCCCTTCAGACTGTAATCTTCTATTTTGAACACAAAAGTGTGATCTCTTGAAGATCTGTGCTCCAGTCAGGATCACAGGTTCAACCACTTTGTACTCATGACTATCACTGTTGTCACTGTTTGTCCTATCTCTGTCCAATTCCTCTTTGCTTGTGCGTAGAACTTTGAGTAGACTGTTACACCCCAACCCACCCGAGCACCATTTCCTCAACACCCTCCAGACATCTTCTGGATCTGTTGCATCCCACTGTTTCACCCTACCAGTTGAATTCAGGAGTTTAAAGTCTCTCCATAGCAGCACAAGCAGTGTTCTGGAGTTCTGATTGCTTCCAGCCTTCATTGACTTCCACTGACTGGTGGTCTGTAAAAAACTCACTGCACTATGACCCATACTGGTCTCTCCTCTTCCTTTGACCCACGCTCCAAAGCATTTGTATGGCTCCTTCACAGGGAGGATAACCTCCCTGCTTTTCTTCCATTCCTATCTCTCCTAAAGAGCCTGTGTCTGTCCATCACAGGGCCGTGATTGCAGCCAGGTCCCAGCTGACATATCCCCAGGCCACAGTCAAATCAATTCACTACCCCGTGCCTCAGTTTCTCTCCTCCAGTTAGGACTCACATTCTTCAGTGCCACCACTGCTTCTTGTCCCATGTTTTTTCTGTCCTGAACACTTCCGTGCAGCCTATATCCACTATCATAAAGCACTCAGTGAGGGTGAATGAAAGCTGACCGAGATAATGCCATTTTCCCAATGACGGGAAGTTCTAATTTAGGACAGGAAATGGAAGAGCGTGGTGTTTCCTGCAAGCCCAGAGTTAAGCACCCAGCTCAGGCCTCAGCCAGGCCTACAGCCACACTTGCATGAGAAGTTCACTTCTCTTGGGAGCAGCAGAAGGCATGGAGGCAGATTGCCACCTTGTACAGAAGTACAGGAAAGTATGGTTTCTTTTCCCCAGCAAAGCAGTTGATGCTGATATTTTGCACAGAGCCAGCAGTATGCCACTACGTGTGCAAACAAGCTCCTGCTAGAGAAAGCTAACAAACATATTAATTAATAATCGATCTATTAGAGTACCAAAAAAAAAAAAAAAAAAGAGTAAAGAGTTCTTAGGAAAATCCTTCTTAAAATGTCCTTAAGTGTCTCTTAATAGCTAGACCAAGCCATTTCTTGTAGATAATTTTGCTGTGCTTTACTATTTCCTAAAGAATCATTTTCTGATTCATAATTCTTCTTTCAAGGCCATTTTGGCCTTTCCTTTTCTTTGCTTCCATCTCCCGAAGCCTCTACCTTTGCTTTCCTCCTTGTCACTTGGCAAAGGTTCAAGTCAGCCCAGCAGTGAGACGGACAGGGTCTTGCTGAAGAAGAAGAGCAGATTCTATTTTTCCTCTCTCCGTAAAATACACTGCAATTTATCAACAGACGGAGGTTTTTCTTGCGACAAGGAATCTGAGCTAGTGCATACCAAAAGAGTGGCACTGGAGACTTTGTGGTTGGCTGTTGTTTCAGGCACATGCAGTCTTTACGTAGCCTGAGGGCATAAATAAGCAGACAAGAGGGAATGGACAGGCCTTCCTACAGTACAATTAGGTGACAATGAGCTATCCAAAACAATCAGGATTGCAGGAACATCAAGTGCTCTCCCTGTGTGTCAGGAGTGCTCCCAGGATTTGTTGCATCAGAGGCTGTGTCTGCTGCTGGTGTCTCTAGATAGTGCCTCCGGAGAGGCACACTTGGCAGGCATAGGGAACAGGGTACTTTCTGGGAAACTTATTGCAGTCTGAATATTGCAATTAGCTACAGTAGAGCTGATGTCTGAGCTCCCTGTCCTTGACGCAGGATCCCTAGAAAAATGAAGCAGAAGAGATGGACCCACAAGTTCTACAGAAAGGCATGTGTAGGGGGGAGAAAGTAATTCCAAACATTCTTCATCTACTAGGCTGGGAGAATAGGCAATAGATCTCATGGCATTTCTGCTCTGTCTCTGCATAGCTTTTTTTTTTACTTGCTTTCTCCTTCAAAAAATATGCATCCGCAAGGGTAAAGCCAGGGAGCTGCTCTCCTCTGCTATGTCAGCCTTCGGGAGTTCAGCTCCTTTCCAAGATCCTAATCCTAAGAGCTCTGTTTTGCTCTGCCCAGAAAGGAGGCTGAAATTCCAAACTGAAGGGCAAATATAAGATTGTTGTTAGCAACTGTCTTACAGGAAATGCACCACGTTTGGATTCAAGGCATTTGGTAGATGTAAAACTTATTTGGAGCATCTTTTCCTAATTAGAAAAGAGCAAAGGAGAAGCATGGCTCCTGCACTAGCAGGCAGAAGCACATCAAATTATCTGCTTTTTTTTACCTGGGACACAGGTCTATCATACACACGTACTCTGTTCACCCATTTTACAGCAGCTGATGGTGGCACAGAGAACCACTAACTCTTCAGGCTACAACACTCACAGACATCTCCTGTATCTGTGGGAAGACATATTGTGGCATTCAAGGCATTGTGGTAGAGCTGGCAACTCCACTCCCTGCCTGAGGCACCATCTTCTCTCTCTGCTTTGCCAAACTCCTTTGTTTAGCCTCCTTCTTTAGGGCAGGGAACTGAGGCAGGACGGTCAGTCATTTAAACAGGGCTGCAAAAGAGAGCAGAGATCATACAGTAACACTGGTCTCTCAATTATGGTGGCCCGGACTCAAGAAGTCCATGTGCAGAGGGGCCCAGGAGAGCTGTGCGCATTGCTAGCAACACGCATGTGCCCTCCAGCTCATTCTGTTTGTTTGGCCAAAAGCAGTCTGTGTCCAGGCAGAAGCCGAAAGAATAGCTAAAATAGAACATGCAGCCTATTTTGCATACTTTTCTGTGGCATTGGAGGAGCTACATGATTTATAACTTAAGCATTGACTGCTGCAGTACTGGACAATTACAGGAAAGTTCATAAAGCAGTGATGTACAGGCCTAAAAGAATATGAAATTCCTTCCTTCCTCCTGCTTTCAGACTAGAAAAATGATGAATTCTCACAGCTGCCTTTGGGAGAACAGCCTAGAGCCTACAGAATCAGACCTTAAGATGCTCCTGTCTGGACAAATAAGTGCTGTTGTCAATGACCATCTATAGCCAGCTCAGAACATGCAGGGAGCTTCCATAGAAACCCGACTTCATAGTTTCAGCTACATGACATGCCCTAAAATCTCTCTGCACCAATTAGGTCCTGTGTGCATGAATCTGTTAACCAAATCCATGAGGTTCTTTCTGAGCACAAAGCTAGATGTTTATATTTGAAAATACAGATAATAAGCTCTTTTGGCAGGGACTATCTGTTTTCATTAACTGTATGTATAATGTTTAACAGAAAATAGTAATGTTAGTTTTAACACAAAAAAATTCACAAATGTGTTGTTTTCTTTTTTGTTTTCTTTTTTCTTTTTTTCCCTGCAATCAGATGTTATTTGGATCTAAGCATTACTTTCATACAAATAAATAAAAGTAGGATTTTTATGACACTGTAAGGATCTTCAGCTCTGTGGTCCTGTATTACAGAGGTCATTGAATTTCAACAAGTGGTTCCTGCCTCTAGCTTGTCATTTCTAGCTGAGCTACAACATTTCATTTAGTAAGACATCTGGCCTGGTTTCAAAGCCTTCAAGTCAGAAATTCCCCTTCTCTGTAGGCAAGTTTTGTACCAGTGGTTATTCATTACCTGATCTGGGAAACAAACAAAAAAAAGGCACCACATTTACACTTCAAATGCATCTCCCTCTATCACCAATCAAGTATTATAACAGAGTATCATCTAACATCATCTTTTCATTCTCAGTAGCCTCCTCTCCTTTTCCTGCAGTTCTCTTGTCTGTATCTGAGCAGGTCCACATGCTTTCGGGTTCACCTCCCTGGCACCAGGCAGAGGGCTGATCTTACTGTATGTGAATTGCAGGATGAGGCAGTGACAACAGACTAATTTGAAGATCACCTTTAACAGTAACATGTCAGAAAACATTTTGTCTCACCTGGATTCCAGCTGGCTGTCTGAGGTTCCTGCATAGCAAACAAAGAGGCCCAAATGTCTCCAGACAGTGACTCATCCCAGTTAGCCAAACCATGTCCACTGTGAGATGACTCAACTACTAGAGTGCCTAAAGGACTGGCATAGACTGCAAAACAAATTTTTAGGTCCCTAAGAGATGAACCCCATTTTTGATGTAGGTACTTTGTAGAAGGAAATAAATGTTATGTGAGAACAGAAACACTGTCTTGTTTGACCTAAATTTGTTGTCCGGTGTATCATGCCAATTGACGGTATGTGCCTGATTGCGTTCCCTAGTTGAAATCTTGAACATAGCGACCATGAAGGATAGACTTTTTTTTTTTTTTTTTTTAATAAAGAAAGCACAATGACACTGATACACACATCTATGGATTGTGGTTTTAACAAAAACGCTAGCACTGTAACACTGGGGATCCAGTCCCTGGAACTGGCACAACCATTAATTCAAGAAAATATACAATATTCTAGTATAACTTCCACCAGAACTCTTAGAAGTATCTATAAAATGCTTAACAACACAATGCACTGTTTTATTTTTCTTTCTAAAAGATTTATTGTACTTGCTTTTAATCAGAGAGATACGTGAAGTTTAAATTTCCCTAGTTTGGTTGGCTGACTGTCTCCCATCTTTTATCTTGGCTTCTTGGAGAAAGCTGGCTCATCTCATTATGCTCTAACATTTGTAACCATAGATCAGCTTCAGTTGAATATGATAAGAGATCAAGAGGTCAACAATATTTATGTCCTACAACACAATGACTATAAGAAATGTACAAATAAGCGCTCTATTGAGGGTAAGTCCTCAAGGAGAGAGCAGCATGAGTGCCAGGCAACAGAAAACTCAATTAGAGAAGGTGCACTCAGAACAGACCACTTGAGTCCCACAGCTTGCCATGCTTGCTTCGTACCACTAATACCACCACCACGCAGGCATTATGCCATGAATTTCTTTCCCCATTCAACATCAAATCCTTTTCCTCTTCCAGCTCAGATCACATCATACCTCCATTGCCATTACAGCCACTGAATACATAGAGGAATTCTGTTAGAAAAAATACACATGCTTTGTTGACTTCCTTTACCTTTTGCTTTACTCTAGTTTTATCTTACTCATTCCAGAATCATTAATCAGAAAGGGAAACGAACACCATTAGCCCAATCATTCTCCCATAGACAGGTTTGCTAAGCATGGTTTGAGAATCTCTGTGCTGGACACTTTAGGAGTGTGTAATGGTTTGACTTAAGGGTTATGAATTTTTTTTTTCAAGAAAGTTTGACTAGATCCTCCCAATTTAGTCCACATTGCCACTGTAGACATGGAAGCGATACTTAGCATGTTGTAACACACACTTCAACCAGACCAGCTAGTCCATCAGAATGCACCACTTGCCTTATCTACACTGGAACAAGTTGCTCTGAATGCCCTAACTATTCTAATAAAAATAGTCCACACTTATCTCAGAATGTGCACGGGGAACTCTCACACATTGTAGTGGAAAGGCACAAGGGTTGAAACTTTAGCAATGATTTAATCATAACCACACATTTCACAAGGATGTAGTTTAAGAGCAAATAAGCAAAACCAGATGATTTTAACAGTTTCATGAAAAGTAGCTTCCCAATTTGTTCAACTTCTGATCTTCACTTAATGGGCTGTCCTGTTGTTTTTGTTTTCTTTTTTTTTTTTCAGCTTTCCAATGGCAGTGTAGTCTGCTGTGAAAGATAAGACCTATGCTAGCAATGCAAACAAGCAGGGAAGAAATAGCTTTGAATAAAATTTTTTTACTCTTCATATATCACAAATAAGCACCACACAGAATGAAAAAAAAGAAAGAAAAAGAAAAGTAAATAAGCTCACAACATCTTTAATGCAGCGATTTTTACACCATCCAAAGAACAGGAAAAAAAAGTCCGATTACAGTTTAAAAAGTCTCTACTACTAAAAATACCACAAAAGATTCCTCATGAATCCACACTATAGGCACACACTCAGCAGCTTCGTTTGCAAGAATGCCAGCAGATCACTGAGATCTCTGCCCACAGTTCATGCTGACAGATAGATTGCTGCTCAGGAAGAGAGAAGGCCAACAGGTGTATCTGGAAATACGGTGTTCTAGGCATAGTTTCTGTCTATGGGGGTGTTCTTGGGAAGACAATGAACCCCTCTGTCCCTAAGCTCATTCCTTCATAAAGTGAAGGTATTACTGGTCTAATGAGGAATGGGCTTGCAGTTTAATTAACTTGGAAGGTCTCAGAGAATGTTCTCAGTCTGCGACCCAGAGGCTCCTGCAGCTCGTTGGCTACCCATACCAGTAAAAATTTAAGAAAAAAAATGTTTCACAGATGCTATGTAGCAACCTCTGCATATGGAAATTCTAGAGGGGGCCATACTTTTCATAGGAAATTTGTAGGGGTCCACAAATCAAAAAAGACTGGAAAAAATGGCTTAGATCTCATCTGTTCAGATGAAAGGAACTGCTGAAGACTGAAGTGTAGGTATGTATTAATATATCATGATATTGTAACTAAAGAGCATTATACAACAGCACAATGTTATAAAATAGTTCTATCAATTTAGTCTCACAGGGCTATCGCAATAAAAACATAAAAATCAAGCCAAACTGAGCTGTTAATTTTAGCTCCTCATTTCTGAAAAATGTTTTATTCGCAATAGATTTTTGTTAACCTTTTTATCGATTATATCCTTGGAATTTTTAATCAGAGTTGGAAAATGGCTTCATACACAGATTTGACCTAAGAGTAATAGCAGTACATGTTGTAGAAAACACTGAAGTCATGTCGGGCATCTTAATATGAATACACGTGTCAGAAAATATTGCATAGATGTAATGTAGCCCCCAAGTGTAAAACTCACACACACTGTCCCTCCCCCCACTCTCTTTTAATTCATAGTCTTACAATTGATAAAACTAAAAATAAATCACTTCTGCTAGCCCTATATGAAAGCAAATATATATATCTATATTTTGGGGGCTAGTATGAGAAAATTAGTGCATTTTTGGGGAGGGAGAAAATAGGATTTTTTTGTATCAGCAAAAAATACTGGAGGTAGATATCCACGCAGTTGCTGAGCTTTTGTGTTCTGGGGCTAGGAGACTTGAATATTATTAAGGGATCAGTCGCAAAGTGCATCAATCTGGCATGAACTAGAGCCAGATATCTATTTGCCAGGAACTGGAAAAAAAATCTCAGCAGGCTCACAGTTGAAGAATGGTGGACATCGCTTTGATTCAAGAAAGCTCTGGCACAGATATCTTCCTGGATATGGATAACATAATGGACTTTGGGGAATGCATTAAGTCACCCCCCCGTGACTTGGTAGCAGATCTGGATGTGAATTATACAACTCTGGATTGAAACGTTAAGGATTTAACAATTTCTGTCTGCCTCATTTCCAACATCTGAGCAAAGTGTTGGCCAATTGTGCTATGCTATGCTATGTAATTCCTTTTAAGGAGCCAGCAAGTAAAAGAAAGTTAAAATTAAAAAGAGGGTGGAGAGAGTGACTGCGTGAGTGTGTGTGATGCATTAATGTTCCTCTAGAACAAAGTCACACTTGAAGGCCTGGCTTCTTTATTCATACTGTTTGTTAATATGATCCAGGACTTCTGGTTTTAAGCACAGAATAATTTTTGCAAGTAGCTTCAAATGAAAATATGTACTCACTAAAAACAGAAAATCAGTTGCACTGAGAGGCCCATTCAGACTCACAGCAACCCAGCACCCAAGAGCTCATTAGAGATTCATGTCAAGCAAAACACCCAATTGGCTCCTCTCTCCCTGAATTGGGGTAGTTCTATGTCAAGTTTTTAAAGCCTAACATCAGTCAGGTACCTAAGCCGAAAGCCAGGAGTTTGCATTCAAGATGAATGAAGATATGTAAGAATTTTCCTGGACCTATTTGTTCTAGGATCAGATTCTTTTCTTGATGAGGCGACTTGAATTTGATTATCTCAGGAATTCCTTTACAGCTCAACCTCATATTTTCAGTGAACATTGCATCTTTACATCTTTTTATAATGAATAATTTCTTATTTTTTTATATATTCTTGTTATCTTATTTTCAATGTGTGTGTTATGTACAATGCAATGGAAGGCTACATTACTTTCTACAGAATCTTTCAATATCAAAATGTTGGCAATAGATAAAGAAAAGGTAATGAATAACGAAGGATGACAGACTCCATGTTCTTTGTATACAATGTAGACAATTCTATATTTTATATGGACAATTTGCTTTCCTGTCATTATTAATTTGCTTGTTCCTGACATTATAGGCCATTATTTCTTATTTCACCTAAACACACCATCTCTTAGTCATAACTGTACTATGTATGAAAAAATACACCATTTATGTGAAAAAATAACATTTATAAACTATTGATATATTCTAAACTTAAACCCTTTGCTCTGTTTTCCTCCAACAGAGATGCAGGCTGCCTTGCCTGTAGGAGCATCACAAGGGGAACTGGCATGGAATTAGTTTGATGTAACGTGACAGCTCCCAAAATGAACATCTATCCATGCTCCATAGACCATCAGGAAACTTTGTTTTTATGGGAATAACAAAATAAAAAGTTGTCTTCATAGATGAATTTCAAAAGGAGGTGACTGAGTTCCTGGAGAAGATATATAAAGTATTTTTGAAGAGATAGGAAATTCTGCGGGGAAAAAAAGAAAGGTTAAAAGAGTGGAATATTTTGTGAAGTGAAAGAAGTAAGATTAGGGTTAGGGGTATGGAGACTCTGGGAGGATAAACCCTAGCATTTCACATTTCAGACTGGCCAACTTCCAGATTTATCACCATAGAAAAAACCAGTATGTTATGTAAGACAGTAATTGAGGGAATTATTCTGCATGATTACAGAATATGGCTAAAAATGACATCATGACCAATTACAGTTATAACTCAGAGGCCACGAGCCCACAAGAGCATTTAACAAGTAACTTCCATCTCTTACCCCTGGATAACAGTGCTGGCTGAAAAAATCACAGTCTTTCATTTTAAAGAAGTCCCTTCTTCTGCCTCTCCAGCTAATCTTCCACCTGAATGCCTGGTATGAGAGGATGTGGGCATCAGGAGAGATGGTCTTTCATGAGGATTATTTAAGGTCTTCAGGACTAACACCCGTAAATTATATGAAGAAAAAAAGAATTGTACAATGTATCCTTACAAATTATTTTGGGGATGGAGAAATTTATTAGCTGCTGGGAGTCACTACCTGGCATTTTTAAAAGAATCAGTCTTCTATCTTGTCCTGCCACAGGGTCACTGAAAGTCAGAATCTCAAAGAACTCATCCAAATAGAATTTCCAGCATCCTGGAGCTGTGTGGGCCAGGAAGGCTGGTTAGTGAGTCAGTTAATCCTGCCCTCTGCACATTATGCAGCCAGTGAGAAGGGCAAGCGTTCCAGTGGGAGGGACGCCATCCAGGCAGCCTGTGTAGAGGTGGCTTTTCTCATAATAAGAATGGAGACTAAAGTGCTGCACCTGCGATAATGAGCCTTTAAGATCATTATGTCAAAACATTCTCAGCCTTCTAAAAACATAATATTTCTTAAACATAACTGTTTAAGCCAAACAGTGCCATTCAGCACAATATGTCTGAAAAAGAAAGCCACACACTCTTCTTGCATTTGTCTTTATGTCTCTTTTTGGCAGATAATTCAATTTTTCGTTTGATTTAAGAACATGTTTTGAAAAAGCCAGTCTTTACAAGAAAGGAACAAGTCCTGCAAATCTTCACACTCACAATTTTAATAGGTATAGATATGTGAATAAGGATTAGAAACACTCAGCCCTTGCTTAGCATTAGTGTGTGGGCTCAAGTTATGCTCTTGCTGTGAATCGGCAATGAGATGCAAAGCCTTTTGCCTCTAGGGCTGTGGTTCAAATGCAGCCTGGGTCATCGGTGGCTCTACGTAAAATGAGGGGGCTGTTTCAGCCCAATTTCACCCTCTTCCTGTTAAAAGACAGGCAGAGAATTCAAGGTCAGAGTGATCTCAGAGTCTCTCATCCTATTATGAATTGCTATTTTTGACTTACAATGCTATACTGTAGAGCCTAGAGACTTCTGCCAGGTGCAGGGGCCCCATATACTAAGTAAAACCACATGCAGCTCAACTTATTTACAAATAAGATACAGGACAGGTAATGAACAGAAGAACAGCAGCAAAAAACGTGGTAAGGAGTCTAGAGGGCAGTATATGTGAGAAGCAGCTGAAGTTCCTTGCTTTGTTTAGCCCAGAGAAGAGGAGACTGAGGGAAGGCTTCCCAGAAGCCTACAGATTCCTCACAAGGGAAGCAGATGGGCAGCACTGATCTATTCTCTTTGGGACAGCAACAGGGCCTGAGGGAATGGCAAAGAGCTGCATCAGGAGAGGGTCAGGATGGGCATTAGGAGAAGGTTCTTTATATAGAGGGTGTTTGGGCTCTGGAATAAGCTCCCCTAGGGTTGCAGTCATTGCAGTCATGGCCCCAAGCTGCCGGAGCTCAAGAAGTGTTTGGATTCAACCCATTTGGGCCCCTATCCACTCAGGATATTCTATGATTCTGTGACTTGTTCATAGGAAAATAGCGATGCCCAAAGCAGAGCCTACATTTCTTGACAACCAGACAATACTGCTTCCTTTTTCACAGGCAGACACAGGTAAAACCATGACAGGAATCAGGTCCCTGGTCTTTAGCTTTCCAGTGGGTAGCCTGCACAGTTCTCAACCGTGCAGTTTTTGTGGTATTCTTCAGTAAGATGGGGATAATATAAAACAAAGTGTATGACAGATGAAATGCATTAGCCACAACAATATTAATGGATGATAATGTATACAGTATATCATTTTATCACACTATTTACATGTAAGTTTGTTTGGTGTATTATCTTTGACACAGTGGAAGATTCATAGATCAAGAGAATTGGTGTAACCCAATTTCATATGTTTTGTTGGATCTTCGAACAAAAGTGGATGCATTTTGAGTATACATTAAGCAACTGCTGCATGAAGAACTTCCTTACGACACCTGGCGCCTACTTTTATGGCTTATTTTGTCAGATTGTTTCTTCTATTCAAAGATTAATTTTCCCACTTGCTGAATTTGTTAAATCTTTGAACATTTCAGCCAACGAAGAGGTTTTCAGATCTGAGTTTTCTAAGGATTAAACATCTCTGTAGCAGAAACACACTGCTCAGTCAATACAGTCAGACTGGTTTGAAATCTAGCACTTGTTCTCCCCTAAAGGTTAAACTTTTTTTTACAAAGAAAAGTCTAAAATTGAATGTGGCCTGACTTCCAAATGTACCAGCTGTAATGGACATTGATCTTATGCATTTACAAAAATATTATTTTTATCCTAATTTTAAATTTAAACGAAACATTGCCTTACGGCTTTACGATCAAGTTATATGCTGTTCTCAAATGAGTGGCAGACTCCACTCAAGTGTGTTACTGCAGTGCTTCTGCTGAACACACAGATTTCCTTATGCTAGACTCATCCTATTCACATCATTTTTATTAGTCACTTCCCTTGGTAAATGATAATACTAAGCAAAGTTCCCTGAGATTTTCTATATGCCTAAATTAGAGGTTAGGTCTTAGCATCTTCGAAGCATTCCAAAACTCAGGTAGTTTTGAGTAGCATAGTTAAAAACTAGCACCAAAAAAAATCCCAAAGCACACATCCAAAATGAAACATACCATGGCTCAAATCGAGCTTTGTACTGTGGACTTAGTATAAACTTCTGCAAGTTGCCTCGAGGTTGGTCAGATCTGGTGACACCTAATGAGCCTCAAAATCATCAGCTCAAACACCCACAGGCTTTTAAGTCCTTTCCCAATATACTGGGATTTTTTTCTTTTGAGACTTCCATGTCAGTTTGGAAAACCTAAAAGTTTCAAACACTTATTGTGAGTATGCTCTGCCTCTGTTCTTATAGGGTATTGCTGAAGGCAGTGGTGTAGGAGAGGGAGGATGAGCATGGCTAGCTATAAGACTGGGCACTGTGGGATGATCAGCTCTCTAATGGATCAGCTCTGCCTCAGGAGCAACAAGGAACCTGCAGATGGAGGAACAAACCTCCAAACTTCTCTAAGTTCGCTCAGTGGAAAAAATATATATTAAAAATAAAATAAAGCCCAGATAAATGAACAAAAAGGCAAGACAAACGCACAAGGAAAACAAAAAATATAAAGGATCTTTTTAAGCTATATCCTTGTTACCTTTATTTCTTCTCAATGAACTGAGATTTCTTGATCCTCAAGATCTCCCTTCCTTAATAAGGTAAAACAGCAGATTATGAAGAACACTTTTTAATGAGAATTCAGGGACATTTCTGGGTTGGCTGAGAAGTATGAAAGTATTTAACCTCAGTTCAGTGGACTGCCCTTTATTAACATTTTTCTTCCAGTGCCACTCACATAACTGCCCTTTCACAAGCCCCGTCTCAACTATTTGGTACTTATAACTTGGTTTTAGCCAGAGGGTACATTGCAGAATACAAATCAATTGTTGGCTCTATTTCTCTTGACTAAAGGATTTCATAGGCTGTACTTTTGTAGAAAGAGACACCTCTAAGAAAATAGGACTTCGTGATTAAAATGTGGCCATTTTTCTCCCTGTTCAGCAGTAAAATAATAGCAGAAGAGTTCAGAAGACCATTCATTCAGTGAGCACTGACAATGCAGCACACCTCAGCTCTCACCTGCACACATAAATGCGTAAACAATGCTGCTACCAAACACAGTACCTCGTCAGAGATTAGACATGTCTTGAGGGAATGGTGCCATATTAGCACTTTAACAAGAGAGTCCAAGCAGAAGAACAGTTAGCTTCCTCTCCAGTTTGTCACAAGCCTGTCCTGGAAATATTTTCCTAGAAGTATCGCCGTCTGGGATTCCTTTCCACCAGTTCCTTCCAGTAAGCTGCCAGTGTGCCACTTTACTGCCAGTTCTCATGATGCTTTTGTCATGTGGACACTTGCTCGCTGGGAAGTGGATTGAAGCCACCCACATACTTCAAATAACTATTGCCCAAGCTTCAAGAGCTAATGATAGTTAATCGCACCAAGTCTGGCCTGGACTGAAGTCTTGTAGGAAACTGTAGCCACGCTTCGCACTGTTGAGCTGATCATCCCTATAGCCCAATACACATTTGTAGTTTGCCATCTTTACACAAGAGGAATGTATTTGTATTTATACATTGTACAAAGGAAGTCCAGCCACGGCTAGAAAAGGGGATCAACACTGTTAGTGTTTTAGTAAAGGACATTAAAGAAAACTCTACGAAAAAAGCCTGATAGGGTTTTGTTATTCATGTGGGACAGCAAAGATACATCCCAGAGACTCCTGACAAGTCAAGTGTATTAAGCAGGATTCCTGCTTGTGGAAAAAAGAAGAGCAGATACCAGGTGTACTTCTAAGCCCATATTCTAGAGAGCTTTCACTTTCAGATCATTGTGCAAGGTTTAGACTAATGCTTTTGAGAGCCAGGACACAAATTCTCAGCCACAGCAATGAAAAGTCAGACTTCAACTCATTAGATGTGTACTAAACTCTGTCCCTCAGTCATGGGGCACAAAAGAACTTTTTAAAGAAAAGGCCTTTTTTTTTAAAGGACTATTCCTTTGCCAGTTTCCCACTGCCAACATTCATTAATATCCCAGTGCAGCTTGCAGATACACTGTACCTGGCACATTTGGATGCACAGCCAGTGCTCATTCTGCCGGGACATACCAGAAATGCTCAAAAGCAGCCAGGAAAAAAAAGAAGAATGTCCATTAGGAGGCACAAAGCTACTGATTCTCACTGAGCAGCACCAAGTTTTCACATTGAGCCCTTGTGTTTCTATCTCAGGTTGAATTCTTGTGTTTTTGCCTCAGGTATAATTGTAGACATCAGCACAGACAGATTTTCAACACTTGGCAGGACAGATGAAGTCAGTAGATTCCCAAACTCCTTAATATCAGTGTGAGTTTTGCTGCTGGCTCTCAAGAAGCCAAGATTTCATTACATTTTAGTATTGAACTAAAGTTCATGAAATAACACACTTGCAAATAAAAACCATGCATTAGCCTCAGTTCTTGTCATGAGTTGTATCTCATGGTCTGAAACAATTACAGCAGAGATACAAGATTTAGGATTTGCAGACTTGAATCAGTATTGTTGGAACAAATTAAGCTATAAGCATAGCTAATGAAAAATGCAAAACAGGTTAAGAATAACCATCCTTGTCAGAAGGAGAAGACCCATCTGGAAGCATATGTGAATATCAGCTATCAGAACTGGAGGCAATCTCACAGTCTTGAACGTGTACAATTCTCTGTTAAGAGGAGTTCTACTGTGACATAAGAAATCTGGAGATTTTGTTTGCTTATTTTGTTGTTTTCGGTTGCTGGTCAGAACACGTAATCCAATTTTTTAGTAGTCCTGCCAGTTATTCTCCCTAAACCTTAAGGTAATTACAATAAACTAACACATATACATGCACAAATCACACAAAAGGAAGTTTGAAGTAAACATGCAGGGGAAAAAACTGGCCTACTGGCTGCCATTCAGTCTTCTACTGAATATATACCTCAAATGATATAAAAAGAAAGACAATATTTCCAGCTCCTAAAGCCAGCAGAAGTCTTCACTTTGAGAAACCTTTGTCGACATAATGGCTCTCTCACTTCAGCAGTAAAAAGAAAAGATGGTTTGCTTTTGCCATTCATGTATAGCATTGTTTTACAATTTACAACTAGCAGCATATAGACTCTAGCAGATGCACAAGAGCTGTGCACTACCACAATGCAAAAGTTTAAGTAATCACAACTTGATAAAATCTCACTCCACATCTCATTAGCCTGGGAGTTCAAACTCCCCTAAAAGCACTTTGTTGAAGCAGACAGCTTGCCTCCTACAGCACATTGGCTCTTCCTTTGTACAAAGAACGTTACAGGGAAATGATTAAATGGAGGAAGATATTTCAGTCAAGAAGAATTGGCAGAGGAGGGATATTAGAGAATATGAAATCTTGAATGTCACAGGGAAGGTGAGTAAAGAATGACTGTTTCTTTTGCTGCCTCTGATTCATGCACGAGAGACAGAAAGCGACTAAGTAGAGTGTTCAAAGCAAACAGCAAGTGCTTGATGGCATCCCTTTACAGACTGGACCAAGCTGTGAAACTTCTTGCCACAGGATATTGCAAATACCAGAGCTTTATATACATGAAAAAAGAGGTAGGACATAATAATGAAATTATTAAAAAAAAAAATTAAGTAGTATGAAACATTACTGTACTACTTCTGAGGAAGAATCTTGGGAAGACTGGAGCCACAGACAAATGAAAGCAATAGGAAGAAGTAAACTTAGGATGTATCGATGCCACAATATATTTACCCTGCTCATGTTCCCTTATCTGAGCACCTGGTAGAGCAAGAACACAGACCTTTGGTCTGACCTAGCTAGGTTGGTCTCATGTTTGCATCTCTTCATTGTTTGCACTTACCTGCAGACTGCTATTGAACTTCTATACAACTCTCCCTGTAATGTTTTTTGAGATCTTTGCGTTACTTTTACTTAGCAGTTAGTATGGATTTTTTGAACTTTAGGAAAAGCCGTAAATCATGACATTTGATAAGGAATAGAGTACACTGTACATAGAGTACACTGCAATGCAGAGTCAAATGGGCCTAAATCTTGGAAGTGCGTGTGCGTGTGTGTGCACGAGAGAGAGAAAATGTGCTTGTGAAATAACAGTGTATAAAGCAGATATTTTCTGTAGCATACACTGATGAATAGAATTATGTTAATTTACAAACTGGATTCAGAACTGGTAGAATTTCCTGGCCAAATTCTGTGAAAGGGCTGGGAAAAATCTTTTCCAATTTATTTTACGCTCCACAGTGATTTTTCTAACTAACTGCGTGTGAATTATTATATTTCGATCTGTATATAGAGCATTGAGCACTTTGGCTTGCACCCAGCAAAGCAGTTAAAGGAAATGTCCTGCTGAATTCACAAAGACTGTTTGCATTCTTAAAGTTAAGCATGTGCTTAAGGGCTTTGCTAGATCATAACTGAAGATCTCAGGAGCTCTTGGCATGACTGATACCACAGAGAATAGAAGAAGAGGAAAACAGCAAGAAAGATGTCAATAGATATATTGACATGAATTTGGAATGGTGCTTAGCATTTGAGTGCATTAAGAAAAGACAGATCTAAAAAGCCCAATAAACGCATCTGAGAGCCTGTGTTGACTTCTTAAGAAAATACCGCTTTCTAACAGCTGTATATCAAACACTGACTTTCAAAGGAGAGAAACATTAAAACGTATGCTGCAGCATCCTCATCACATTATTTTGCCATGTGTAACAATGGAGCAATTTTTAGCACATAAAATGCTAATCTCCTTCTGGTTCCTGGGTACATGCTGATCACACAGTCACAGTGCAGCTGGCACCTCTGGAGGTTATCTAATCCAGCTCAGAGCAGGATAAGCTACAGCAGGTTGACCAGCAGGGCAGATATTCCTAAAAATGAAGATACCATGGCCTCTCTTGACAACCTCTCCCAGCATCTGACCACCCTCACAACTTACCCTTCTAGTAGTACAAAACTTTTGTTGGTGGTCTCATAAACGCTTAGACCTTCTTCCCATATATGTGCTACAACAACAACTAGATCCTAAGATTTCAGAAAGATTAGCCACAGAAATGAAAAAGACACAAGCATAAGAGCTTTCAGGACTAAAGTTGACAAGTCCAAGCAAGTTGGTCAAGTTGTAGCAGAAAGAGAAAAAAATCTCAGGCAATGTTTTACTGTAGGACTCACAATGCCATTATACAGACATCACAATATATGTGTACGTTTTTCCCCTTGAAATTTAGAGGATTAGGCTTCTTAATCCTCTAGTAGGTTTGAAATTTTTTTGGTTTTAGCTGTGGTACTTTAGGGCTTTTCAGGACTCACCTGCATTCTAGCCCACTTAAATTCAGCTACTTTTCTCACTAATTCCCATCACAGCCA
Organism: Meleagris gallopavo; assembly: GCF_905368555.1. Lineage (NCBI taxonomy): Eukaryota > Metazoa > Chordata > Aves > Galliformes > Phasianidae > Meleagris > Meleagris gallopavo. The sequence goes on along the minus strand of NC_139411.1, from coordinate 26,368,284 downwards.
GAATCTCACTTTCTTTTCAAAAGCACAAAGCTCCAATGCTGATGAATTTTATAGGAATAAGTTTGAACCCTCAGAGAACAGCAATCACATGAAGGCAAAGTTGCACGATTAACTGTGGCTTCGCAATTACTACACAGATAGCATTTTGATATGTGTAGTATTTTCAGCAACTTAGCATCTATTTGTGTAGCACACAGCTTTATACTTAGCAGTTTATCTTCCAAAACTGTATTGTATTTATTCAGTGAGTCATCCAGTCACAGTGCCTCGCAATTTCTGAAGCAAACGAATCTATGTATTATGACACAAAATGTACTTCATTCATTGATGTGCCTCAGTTTATTTACGATTATACTTCACAGGAGATGAGTGAATACTCTATAATACATTTCAAGAGGTCAATGCAGCCTCAACAATAGTGTCTTCACTCTGCACAGACTAGTAAATCTTTGTTGAGGGGAGAGGTGGCTGGGGTTTGTATGCTCATCATGACCTGCATGGATTAGCAAAGTGCAAAGGTTCCAGTGAATGTATATGTACAAACACACATCTGCAGTGACCTTCAGGGCATGCTTAAAGCTCATCTGCTTCCCTCAAGGATTTGAAAAGATGGGGAGGAGGATTAAAACAGTGGTAAACTGGTGGAAAAAGAGGACTCAACTTCAAATTTGCTGGTCTTGTTAATAAGACAGGAGTTGCTTTTGTTTAGCTAGAATGGAGCTGCTGTGGGGTGTTTGGGTCTTTCACAAAAATAAAGCATCTGGAAAGTAAATGGCAAAATCACTCTGCATGAATTTAAAGACACAAAATAAATAATCTACAATCAAGTCCACAATTACCTAAAGAAGAGAAACAATATAGTGTCTCTATTGTATTGAAGTGGCTACAATATGATTTTAAAGTGGAATCAGGCCAACTTGACTTGACACACCTTCCCTCTTTCTCTAACAGCACCAGCTTTACAAAAGATTTCCTATCTCAAATTCTATACCACCTTTTCAGAGTGGCCCAGCTGCTACCAAAGTCACTACATCCATTTATCTCATCAGCGCTGGTTTGTGATGTTTTGGTGAGATCACTGAACTACAGATGATGTGGTAGGAGTGCATGGCTTTTCAGTGAACGGCTGAGCAGGGTTTTCCTCACACCATTTCTCCTTCCCATGAACTGTAACCTTTGTGCCAGGCTCAGTGCAGCTTTGAAACAGCACACCATGGTGTAGCAAAGCTGGTGAAAAAATGTAAATCATTTCCTCATGGTTTAGTGAGCTGAACTGTCTGACTGAAGAGTAAGAAGATGGGGAAGAAAGGAGAAGGCAGCACGCCAAGATGTTAGAGCCACTATGTCTTGAAGTCTTATCCTAAGAAAGAAACTCAAGGTAAGTATACCTTCAGGCAGTGAAACTCAGGCCTGTTTTACTCAAGTGCTTCTGCTAACTCCAACAGTGACACCTCAACAGTCATATTCTCAAAAGGATAGTGAGCACCCAGGGTGCTGAGGGTTTAAATTTTTTTCCCCTTCCTTTGGTGCCTACTTGGGAAACGAGCTTTTCATAAAATTCCAGCTTTACTCAATAAGTACAGCTTCTTAGTTAAAGGCACTAGCTATGGGAAGCATGGATCTTTCATGTGCTCACACAGCATTTGTTAGAGCAGGCTGGCTGGCTATGAAGTGTCGGTACAAAAGAGGTCATTGCTAGTAACTGCCCCCAAAGCTGATGCAGCAGGGTGTGAAATGCTACGAGATAATGGGTCAGCATCCAGAATACAACCTGGACATGCACCTCTTCTCCAAAAAGCATTTCTTACTCTGTTTGAACATCAGTGCTCCAGGCTAGGCAGAGCTCCTTAAAACCTATTCTGACTCTTGATAAAATTGTTAGCACCACACCTGAACCCAAGGAGATGCAAAGACACTCTGTCCAAGGACTCCAGGAAATGATGTAATCAGCAAACCATTTACTATCTGTATGGTTTACCCTTAGATACAGCCGATGTGCTCAACTCTGCTTTAGACACCCTGTTAATCTTATCTCATTGTAAAACAGGTTTTCTTTAGGGAGGCGAAAACACTTAAATCCTAAAAGGTTTAAATAGGATTCCCTGAGGATTTATAAGCAGTCAGGTTCAAGCTACCAGACTGATGACAGGAAGGTGGGCACAGCAGTCTCAGAGTTTGGCTGGCATGGCTGTACTCACAACAGCTTCACCGTCCCACCTCCACTCACAACAGTTGGCAGAAAGGGAACTCTGCCAGGGCCTGGGCCGCTCGGGTTTGCAATCTGGCACATTATCACAAACCACTGAGAAAGACAGTGGAATATAAATTGTGGGGCCTGGAGGTAGGACGTGGACTCTGTCATGCCGACTCTTTGGTATCCCCTGATGAAGCCTCCACAGGCCACAGACAGCTGTTGCCATGCAGTGAGGCAGCCATGCTCTGGAGTGACAGGCTTGCCCTGCAGGGTGCAGGGTTCAGGGTGGCTGCAGGCCCTCCAACCATCTCCAAACATCCTCCTCTGCTCTCACAAGTGAAGAGGGTAGACAGAGAAATGAGTGCTTGTCTATAAAGGCAGTGCTTGAAAGGAAGCAGTTGGGCACGCTAGGGCTTGGCTTCCAGCTGCCACCTCAGAGGTGTTGGGGTGGTGGTGCAGCTCTCCTGCTGCCTCCCTGCAGCTCTGACCTTCCCACGTTTCTCCTTGCTCATTAACACTTGCTGACTCGGTAATGAGCATCAAACTGCAATTTAGAGCAGACAAAAGAAGAGTAGAAGGGAGAGTAGGAGGAGCAGGACTAGGAATAAAAAACTGGCCTCACTGACCCAAAAAGCTGCTCCAAGCATCTCTCAATCTAGAAGGGTGGCTGCTGGCTCTAAATCTCATCAGCGAGAGATCTGGCTTTCTCTGATATCACCTCCAGTTTTGGTCTATCAAGTCTCAGTCATGGGGCTGGTTTCCAAGGTTGGTGTGGGGACAGGATGCAATGCACCCTCAGTTTTGCATGAAAACATTAAGTATTGTGAAACCACCTCTCCAAAATGTGATTCTATTGCTCTGTTTGTATGGCCTCAGGCTGATGTTCACTGGACCATAAATATCTCACAGCCTTTCAGTGTCAGACCAGCGTAACCCATGGGCATGCTGAAACCTGCTTACGAAGGAGGGGATGTCTTCATTCCAGGCATTGCAGACCAGCACAGCTCCCCGTTATCTGAACTTGCTGCTTCCTTCCTATTGTTAATTTGTTCCTTCCTGTAGCTGATTTGTACCTCTACTTTCCTGCTACCTTTAATGCTAACTCATTGCACTGTGTTACACAGAACAGTGTTTAAAGACTGGTTCTGGGACTGGCATTAGCTAGTGAACACCCAAATGAGATACTCTGGTCTTTTCTTCAAGAGTTCAAAAAATAACCGTATTATTTTATTTTACCTGGAAATTGTGGAGGATAATGCAGAACAGTGACATTGCTTGTGGATGGGGAAAAAAAAAAAAAAAAAAAAAAAGGAAGAAGAGATCTGATCTGATTTTCTATTGAAAAAAGATTCAGCAAAAATGCTGATTAGAGAACTTAAGCAGAGAAGTTTTGACCACAACAGTTAAGAATATCTTTGATACATTATTTCAGTAGAGTTAACCAAGGCTAAACATTGTCAAGAAAATGGAATGGAAAAAAAGGAATTGCAAAAAAGTGAATGAAGACAATTTACAGAACACAGAAGGGAAGTAAGCAGAAATGAACACTTAGCAGGTAAGTTCTGACTTTGTCCAGGCCATTACTGCAATAGTAAACTAACCATGGAACAGGACACAATTAAAAATCTTGCAGTGGATTCTTAATGGGATGAGAGAGAGAGAATACAATTTTCTGAACACCCCAGTTCACGTGAACCTATGTGGTCTTATACTCATTTATGTGGAGCATTGCAAGCTTTGTAACCTGAATTAATACTGAGAGACAGAAATGAAGCCACTAATGGACAAAAGGAAGTATGAGTCTAATGGTTTGAGTGCAGGACTGGCAAGTCAGGAGACTTTTTACTTGATTTAGTTACTGACTCATCTTGACAGACTGAGGAATTCACTTGTATCAAAATTGTTACTGCTTTCTTGGGATCCATTTTCCTGAAGGTATGGCCATGTTGAGCCCTCTGATTTGAGCTGCTGTATGCCTTGGTTGCCTCATCTGGAGGCCTTGAGCATTTATTCATTCATTCCAGCACAACTCTATGAATTACTCAGGGGAAAGGGCATGATACTGTAATTTAAATAATTTACTTTAACCTTTAACTGAGGGACTGCATGACCATTAAGTAATGGCCTTTGTAATGTAGCAGGCCTTTCCTGTCTGTCTCTGTGATGGATCCTGTATTTAACACCTCACCTGGCAAAGTGTAGAACAATTTTCTCCCATTTGCCTTAACAAGGCAAATCTTCTAGCCACACCATAGACAGGCTGGCTGCTTTAACTCAGATGGCCCTACAAGTGCTGTACAAAGGATGACTCAAGACAAGCTTTGCTAATCCTAAAAACCTCTGTCATGCAATTCTGCGGTATCCAGGTATTGCTGCCAGTAGCCAGGTTGGGACTTCATTCTGTAGATCAGGGCTTCTGTTGCAATAAGGACAACATCACAAACAGTCATACGTTTATAAGCTTAATTACAAACACACTGTAAGCATGTGCAAACTAGTTTTCAGCTAATGCTATTAAGAATCACTGGATTTCCTAGGCTATCTCCAGATTCAAAAAAGCTTAGGAAGAAGTCTGGGACTTCTTATTCTATCATGAGTGCTAGTGAGGAAGACCACTTGGTTTGCCTTAAAAAGGACTTTATACAGGCAAAAGGTTACATATCTATTCATGGGTAAAAAGAAAAAAACAAGTAAAGGAAAACAAACAAACAAAAACAAGTCTGCCTTTGTAGATAAGCCAAGTACAATAAAGTGTAGAATAAAAAAGATCTTGCTAGGTTCTGCCCAAAGATATCTACTGTAAAGAGCAACAAAGAGGCCTGCAGCCTCCAGCTCTGTCTTCCCTGTGTCATCCAATGATGGGCACTGTTTGGGCCGTGCCATAGTGGGGGGGATTTTATTCACACAATGGCTGCATGCAGACCTAACTTGTATCTTTCTCCTCTGCACTGGGTGCTGATTCCTGTCAGAGAGCACGCTGGACAAAGTGTGTCCTATTTCAGGCATGATCTAAAAGGCACTGCCTATATTTTTTTCTCAAACAAAACATTGACATCAATAGAAGCCTGATTTCAGAGGAAGTTGAATTTCTAGCTAGTTAATCTGATCCAAGCATTCCTATGCAATACACAAGGGACTGGTGCAGCCTCTCCACCTTGGGAACCACATCTCCTTGCACCATGGATGAACTTGCTTCAAGGTCTACTGTGGAAAAGCTGAGAAAGTCTGAGCCATTTTCACAATGTTAGTGGAGTTTCACAGCCTCGAGCAGTCATTATTGCATTGGGTCGTACCCTTGAGGTAAATTATTAATAATAATAATATGTTATTTTTGTTAAACCTGACATCTCCTTTCATCTCAGCCCCATGCTTATCAAGAGCTCTGCAACAACAAAAAAGGAAAGTTTTATTTCCACATTTCCATCCCCTCATCTCATCACGCCACGTCTGCTTTGGGGAGCGAAGAGTAATCTGTGGAAAGCTTTCATGCTCTCAAACCTACCAAAACATGCAATATTAATTGGGATTATTAATTGTATTTACTGCACTAGCAAGTCTAACCTTGTTAAAGGCCAGTGCGAAGATGTGGGATCATTTCTGTCATTTGGAACATCCTGCATGCTATCTCCTCTCAGAAATCAAAAGGAAAATTACCTCACTTTTATTAATCATCCTTTTTCTTACAAGATTTTGCCTTTTGTTTAGCTGCACTTCACAAGGAGAAGGTGTGTTTTCTGTGCTGCTTTGAGATCTTGGCAGTTAATGGAACTCTTTGATTTTTAAACAAGAGTTATTCCTCTGAGTGTACAGTATAAACCTAGCAGGCAAGGGACTGTGCCTTTAAGTTCATCAGTTTTCCCAGTGCTGTACTGGAAGGATTGGACTGAAACTTTAAACATTTCTAGCCATACCTAGCATATGTATAATTTATAAGCCACACACCGTTTGCTGTCAAATAGGCGATTGATCTGACTCGGATCTCGTTAATTATCCTCCACATACATTATACGTTAACAGATCTTCAGTATACTGTGTATCAATATTAATAAGATTATAAAACACTATTGATAATTAGGAAGAGAAAGAGACCAGGCCTTTGATTCACTCTGTTACTAACGCCCCTGCATCTCTAGATTAAAAAGAGACCACTTTTCGTTTAATAATATCAGATCAGTACATCCATCTTCTAAAATGCTTTATTAAGAGAAAGCTAAGATTTGCATCCCTATGCAAGGGGCTATTTGAAATTGATTATGGAGGCATCATTGATGTGTGAGAAATTTGTTTCTCTGTCTTGTCTAAAGGGGGGCCTAATAGGTGGGAGGGATTTAAGGTGGAGCACTGTACTCTTGGATCTTTGATCAGGAGATTTCTATTTTTCTTTGTCAGGCTATATTTGGTAAGCCAGATTGTTTTGTTTCAGAGAAAATTAAATAGGATATAATATTACTTCCTTTTAAAAATAACATCTATGTTGTTGTACTCCAGAAGAAAACAGTGGAATCAAATAACATTTGTCTTTAAATTCAGATGGACCACTTAATATTTTTTATTACCTCCTATAGTTTTTTTTTTTTTTTTTTTTCCCCTGACCTGCCTTTTATGTTTCCATTAAGCTTGTAAGCTCATTTGTAACAAGCAAATCAGAAGAACGAGCTGCTAGCAAGGGCTCTAGAGCACTTCACTACCAACTCCAGTCAATCAGGCAAACTTTGCTTTCCTACAGATTTCATACTAAAGAAAAAGGAAAAAAAAAAAAAAAAAAAAAAATCACCAAAGGATTACTGGGAGAAATGGGTACAGATTAAATCCGAGTTGCCACCCAACTGGTCCTCTATGGGTATGCTGTATATCACTATACTGGCTCAGAGATCACCATCACTGCCCAACCCAGGCGTTTTTCTATCACTCAAGAAAAATGATTCAACATTCAAGCATGAGAACTGCTTCAGCTTTGTCTACTGACCATGTAGGAGCCTGATTATGGTCTTCAGCAAACATCAGAGCAGCTCTTCCCTTGGGCAAACCCACACTGTGAAAACAGGGCCAGACCAAAGTTCTCAGGCTCCCCAGTTGTTCTGGAGCAATCCTGCAGAGCCTTGTGCCTGCTGATGACACCATCACAGCTCCCCCGGGGTGGCCAGTGTTGGGAGTCCTAATTCCAGCCACTACTGATATTTTAAGTATCATGTCCTCTAACCCTATCGAGATTGGATTACTCAAATACTGAGCTCAGGACACCAGAGCTTCTGCCCTGGTGGTGTTTGTGCCACTGCACAGAGTAGGCTTCCCAGAGCAACAAACTAAAGTGAGACATATTCAGGGCTGGTGGCAAAGGAAAACTGAAGAAAACTGCCCTAGCTTAGATATGGTGCTTCCTCAGGTAGATTCAGATATCTATTTTCCTGCAAAATAGTCTGATAGATGCTTATTCCGTATGACAATTATACTGAAATTTAAATAAAAACCCATTAATTTCTGGCTTCCAGGAAATCTGCCCTATATATAAGCTGCCCATTCCCTAGAGCTTTGTGATTTTGAAGCATGCTGGGAGTTATCAGGGTTCACAGAACTGTGGAAGAGAGAACAGAGTGGTCCCAGGCTGCCTTTTCCAGCCTTGGGAATGTCCTTTCATATGCTCAGCCCATTTGTCATACCAATAGAGTCACAGGACCTGCTCAAATACCATTCTGGGGTGATTGACCTTGTTCTGTGAACAAGCAACTAAAAGACCTAAAATGCTGGTGGGGGCCACCCGGCCCTCGTACCAGTAGGAGTGAGGCCACTGAAGACAGAGGTAACCTTTCAGCTGTTTGATATGCCATGTCTCATCCGGTATGAGACTGGCTTTCAAGTAAGGAAAACTGAGAGGTATGTCCCAGCAGAGATTGACTTTCCTGGGGAAGGCTGAACTGTGGCTGTAAGCTGGTACGTAAACCTAGATTAAAGTTTACATACTGGATATACAAGCAACAGAAAGGCTTTCTGAGGTTTGCAAAAGGAATGTTCTTTTTTAATCTCTCAGATGGTTATGCCATTCTTCTCTCTAGAGGGAGCCTTGAAGGAAATCATAAGAAAAAACAGCAACAACCAACATGAAACCTAGCATGAACCAATGGGAAGAACAACACAGAACAAACCAATAAAACCGGATCAAGATAGTGCAAATAACCACTATTTTGATCCAGAAAGGTGTAATGCGTAGCAGATTTTCCTGGGATTCCTGCAATCAAAATGTGGGCTATATAGGTAGTAGGGCTTGTCCGTGCCAGCTTCTGGCCAAGAGCTTGTACCACATGCCAACAGCCACAGTTTACTTCTGGTACCAGGGCTGTTTCCAGTCACACCAGTCATGAATCCAAGACACAAGACCTGACCCAGCCATGTCACATCCACACATCACATGCTTATGTTCTTACATACTGTTTAGGATGCAAATAACTTGTTAAGTATTTCTGGAGAAGCACCATTGTTACATACTGTGCATGCTGCATATCCTGTATGGGCACACCATAGCACTTACATGCACAAGGATGTTTACAAAAGACAACAGGGAAGTGCTGAAGGTTTAGCTTTTCTTTGAGAGGGGGAGAGAGGAAGGGATTTTATTCCCTTTGTCCCATAGAAATGCACTTTCCTACAGTTTTAGAGATGCTTTTACAGAAAAAAAAAAAAGAAAAAAAAGCACAGAAGAACAAAGCTACTTTCATTAAAAACAGAGAAGTGAACATATTTACAACACTAGAAGCCAAGCGAAAAAAAAGTCTGTTCATTTTTAATTTAAACCACTGGAAATATCCAGGTTAATGCATATGTGTGAATATATTTCCCAATAGAAATCTACAATGAAGAGAAAGCACTCAGGAATTAGGGCTTCTCTCCTGTCTTTGTTGTTGTCTGTCTGATGTCAACTAGGGCTTGTTCTTCCTCTTGGTTGCTGAGCATTGCAGGGCTGAGTCAGCAGAGTGCTTAGACTTTACTCAGTCCCTGAAGCTCAGTGGTCTTTCATAGAAACCTGCTTCAAGCCAGTGAAGGAAGGCACAGTCATGAGATACCTCTGAGCTGAGCTGCTTCACATACAGGACAAACACGTGCTGAGAAGATGATGGGCAAACACAAAAATGCTATCTATCACCATGATCATCAGAAAGAGCCACCGAAGTAATGAACTTCCTAGCAGGGTGAGCTGACAGCACAAGAAGTTTTGTTGGCCAATCTTATCCAGGGGGATTGAATGGGTACTGAAACTCTACACAGGCTGAGAAGCTCTGGAGAGAACTGAGAACAGCTTTTCAGTATCTAAAATGGGGCTGAAAGAAAGAAGGGGACAGACTGTTTAGGAGAGTCTGTTGTGATAAGACAAGGGAAAATGGTTTCAAACTAAAAGAGGAGAGGCTTAGATTGGATATAAAGAAGATCGTTATTTTTTATACAATAAGGATGGAGAGACACTGTAACAGGTTGCCCAGAGGGGTGGTAGATGCCCCATCCTTGGAGACACTGAAGACTGGATCAGGCTCTGAGCAAGCTGTAGGTGCCCCTGTTCATTGCAAGGGAGTTTGACCAGATGACCTTTAAGGGTCCCTTCCTACTCAAATGATTCTATGATACTCTGTGTCAGAAGTCCTGGATTTGGGCTCAAACGTGTTACCTGAAGAGACTGGAGGTTCATCTTCCTCTACTTCCATGTCTCTACTGCCTATAGCTAAAGCCTTCCACCTCTCCCATTCTGGGGCTTTTCATTAAGAGTCAAAAAGAGGGAAGAGAGAAGAAAATGTGTGCAATTCTTGGTGTCACCACAGCACACGCTGGAAGCGAGATCCTTGGAGGCAATGACAGCAGCCTGTATTTACTCAGATTAGGGCAGTGGTTTAATGCACCAGGGCTTTTCTGATGGATTGTGCCAATTTATGGTGTGGAACCATTACGGTGGAAATTATGGGAAGGATACATCCTTACAGAGACAATGCACCAGGTGTCTGCATAGCCTGGAGCAACTACTGTGTGGCCCCTTGACATGGTACCTCCAAACACCTTCACTTTGCCAGGATTTGCACATCATTAACCTGCTTCGTGCTACTACATCACATGAAGTAAAAACAAAAACAAAAATAACAACCCCATTTGAACTCTGGCACCATTTTATTTCCTAGCAAAAAAAGAAGAGTTGCTTTTGCATTGAGTAGAGAAATCCTAAAGGTGAATGTGCAGCACAAATAAGAACAATAGAATGGTGGTAACTCTGCACATCAGAGAAACAATGCTTCGGTCATTTGAAACAATACCGGTTTGCTCCCAGCTTGAGATTTTGCCTGACAAATTTCAGAGAGAAGAGATTTTCCTCCCCTCCTCAACTAGCCCTGAGACATCCTGCAAAATAAATAAATAAATAAATGCACACGAGCCATTGTCACTGGGAATGTACCAGCCTTCCATTAACATTGCTCTCCATAGGATGGTGGTTGGCAGGAGTGCTCATTTTAAAATCCAAAGGCTCATGTCTAGTGCTCCAGCCCTTATTCCCCTGAGTTTTTTCAAGCCACTTGAGCCACTTGTCTGGAGCCTGCTTGCTTTGATCTCCTCCTGCATCGAACATGTCTGGAGAGAGCTGTACAAGGGGAAAGCATGAATCAAATCGCACGCTCCCATCTCAAATCTTGCCCGTTGCAAAGCCATACCAGGAAATCGAGGAAATGTTCCAGGTTTAAGCCCTGTACCCCTCGCCAGAAATTAAAACCCTGTCATTAATCCAATCTTAAATCTCAACTAGCTGCTGCTTAAAGCGGTAATAAATATTTCATACCGATTGTGTTGCGCTCCTTGCTGTGTTTATTAAATGGAGTTTCTCATAATTCCAGTTATTCATTTTAATAGGTCAGGACTTGGCTGTGATTTAAACAGACCACTGAGGAAACAGCCGTGGTTAAACATTGTAACAATATGGATTATTAATTTAATTGGCCAGCTATTACTTGTTTTGACTCTGTGCTAACACATTTAGCTCAGTCTCTTGTGGCCTATAAACCACAAAGGTCATGACTTCAACATTCAGAAGAATGGGAAAAAGAGAATCAGGGTTGAGATTATGAGGAAAAATAGAGAAACAGTGTGGGGAAGACGGAGTGGGGAAGGCTAAGGGCTTGCTGGAGGCAGTGCAGGGCAAAAGGGGATTTATTTAGTAGCTCAGCATTAGAACATCCACGAAACCACCAGCCAAACTATCAGCTTCTTTCAGTCTGCACCCCTTTGAGATGATTTTGGACAGTGATTTTTAGTGTAGATGGTATCCCTACACATTTAATAACACCTTTATTTTATTTCTGATTTTTTCTAATATCAGAAGTATACCATGCAGAGAGCTCGCATTTGGATAAATAGCAATATGTAAAAGCATGTAAAAAGCCATGGTTTTGGATGGCTTTGCCGGGCTCTTTTTGGAAAACTACCACAGATGCTAGTTAGATACAGTGGAACAAAATAGCACATTCCAAAGAGCATGGTAGCAAAAAGGGACAGTCAGGAAAAAAAAAAAAGTTTTATCTTCTGTGCATAACAAACGTAGTGCATTTTATGTCACAATCTACTCCGTTCAAAAGGGGTCAGATGTTTACATTGATATTTTATGCAGACCTCTCATTTACTCCTAAGAGGAGCCCTGTGTACCAAATAGCAGCAGGATATAACCTGTATTTATCTTGGCAACCGCACGCACAAACCTGGCGGTGGGCAATGTTTCCACATTCATCTGCCAAGTATGTTCAGTGTTCAGCTTGCACAGGTGCTGAGACCCCACCATGAAGGAAATAGTGTAAGTAACAAAAGTGAGGGCAGATGTGTTGGGTAGACAGCAAGCAGGTATCAGTCTTTGTTTTTGGCATCCTTTTGCCTTCCTGTAACACACTGCCACAGTATTCTGAAAGAACACAGCCCAGAGTCTGCAACTGCAGGCTCCAAAACCATGCAGCTAACATGGGAAATGTAGCATGCATGAATATAGCATACATAATCAATAGTAACAGCTGTCCAGACAAGCTGGTGGGATTCCAATGCTGTAAGATTTCATCCACACCCTCTCTCTTATCCTTCTCACAGGGAAACTAAGACACAGAGACACTGGGAAGAGAGACACTGGGAAAGTAAAAGGTATGGGTATACTTCAGGCTTGAAAACTTATTCATGGTGTGGCAAAGAGCCAGGATCTCTCTAAGAACTCTTTCCATTTTTTTTCTCTGAGCACCTCCTATTCCCTCTGTAGGGAAGATCCAGTGACTAGATCAAAAACTCCACTTTATCCAGCTGAAAATACCAGCATCAAATGTCCTGTAATGCAACTACTCCTTGCCACCAAGTCAGCATATATACCTTTTTGTATGTAGCAATACAGTCCAAAGGCCAGGACCACAATATAGCCTGCCTTCTACAGAAATCCTTTCCTGGCCATCCCACACAGCCAGACTGTGTGATGCTCAGAGTCCTCTGCTGCAGAGCCTTATCTCCTCCAGCCCTCCTGCCATGTGGCAGGCCACAAACCCAGTCCCTGATACACTGCTACTCACCCGCAGAGCCATCCTTAAGCTGCTGCAGGTGCCTTGCTGTAGGGATGCATCTTGAAGCAAGGCTGACAAACATGGCTTTCTTTTGTGGTGCCTAGCACCAGCAGCCCCTAAGGACGAGATACCCTTCCCTTCTTCTCCTCCACTCCCAGCCCCTGTACACAATACAGTATTTGTCATGGATTTGTTTTCCAGTACATGAAGAGCACAAAAACGTGCTCTTTTATGATAAGGTAAGCAGAGTGACCCTGTAACATTCCACATCTGAACTCAGAACAGCATCTGCCTCACAGCTGTCCTTGTAGCAAGCATTTCAAAAACACAGACAGTAAAAAAACAGCGGCAATATCTCAACGATGTAGCTGCTTACAACACAGTCCTCATTGCCTTCCAAATATCCGTGCTTGAGAGGTGACCTACAGCTGTAAAATTTGGATGTGGATTCCAACACCACCCCTTAATTTCAGAGATGTTCCAAAATGAGATTTGCAGAAAGCTTTTGAAGAGTTGCAGGCCAATGACAGAACTTGTGGCTGGAGCTAAGTTCAGATTCTGAACACCCTGACTCACAGAGATGTCTAAGGGCTTTGGCTTGATTGCAATATTTATGTTCCTTATTAATTGTGTGCACTGACATATAGAGTCATGGACTAGGAGCCCACAGTGAAAGGCTGTACACAAACAGAGCAACAATAAAGAGCTTACAGTCAAGAGATAGCTACAGAAAACTGGGGAAATCCATTGAAAGAGATTTGATGGACAGTGGCCTCATTGCAGTTCAGTTTTCAGTGGTTGTCTTGTCAAAGAAGAGCTGTAAGGCAAGTTTTGAAGGAGAAAAATTCAGCATTTGGCAACGTACATAAAGAGTTCTTTCAAGAGCTGTGGGCATCTGATTCAGTAGTACAACTATGAACACCTTAGACCAACCAGAACGAGGTCTGTGCTTTAAGAAACGAACAAGAAATGAGTGGAGAAGTGTGCAGGAGGTAGAGGCAAGTTACTGCCACTTGCTACAATAGATAGCAAGAGATAGTGGAGATAGTTCATCTAGAGAAAGGAGTGTTGTAATCAGATGAAGAAGGCTTGGAAGAGCAAATTAGTTCAGGAGAAGAACATTGAGACAATGTGCGGAAAGGGTAAAAAAATAACAATCTTGATACCTTGCATCCAGATCAAGTCCAATTTGCACTGAACATAGAAAACCTTGAAGAGATGTCATGGACATGATGAGATTTTAACTTAGAGAAGAGGAAACAAGTCACAGTGGAGAGGGATCAGGAAGTCAAAGATGGCAACTGAAATCAAATGCAGGTGAAGTTTTCGGAAATCAGACACATAAGGAGGAGAAAGAGGAAACTTGCCCAGGCCTACAGGAAATAGAGATCTTATTATCTGCATTGAAGGCCATTGACAGACCAAGAAAATTGAAGGTGGAGTAAGATAAGTCATGAGGGATAGCTATGGGAGATGTTTAAGCTAACAGATATAGGTGGATTCTAAACTAGAAAACATGAACTCCCATATGAGAGAAAATAGATAAAAATGAAGAGTTCTCAGTGAAGTTACAGATGACAGTATTAGAGCGTCTTCATAGAGAAGCAATAGAGTTGTTCAGGTTGTGGAAGTCAGAACTGAGCAAGGAGGAAATGGACTTATCGGGGACAAAGATACCTTGGTTATGGGATTTCCACCAGAGAAGAGAATGTAGAATGAGACCAAGGCAAGGGATGCTAGGGTGATGCAGAGCAGGAGGCTGACAATAACCACTCAAAAACAAAGAAGGGCTAATGGTCATGGCAAAGGAGATTGGAGCATGGACATCTAACAAAGAGAGAAGTCTGAGAGCTGACCAGAATTATCCATTGGCTGAACAGCCAAAGCAGCTTTTGGAGAGCTGAATTGTGACTGAAGAGCTGAAGGTGACACAAGTGCAAGGGTAACTGAAGGCAGAAGATAGACATGGCACTATTAAGAGGGGGGTTGGAAACTGAGGTGTTGGGCTGGTCTTTCTATAAGAAGTTATAGTTCAGTTCCGCTGCCTGTTACCCAGGAGTTCTGCCCTACCTCATGAGACAGGTCTGGGGTTTGCTGACAGGTGTTGCAGCAATAAGGTCACAAGCTCCTCCTTGTTTTCTGACTTTGTACAAGAGGTCTTCCAAATAATAACTTGGCTGCAGAAAGCCAGGAGAACATCTAATAGAAAGCATTTTGTTTTACTTCTAAGATTTCTCTGTCTACAAGATGTTGACAAAGATCATCATTCCTACCTTTCAGAGACTTTAAAAAGCAGGACTGTTATCAGGTGAAAACTCTGTTGAGAGGTATAAAAAGGTTTGTTGTTATCTAAGTACAACTACAGCTATTGGGCATTTTTAGGGGACTTGAGATGGATGCTCCAAGCGTGACAGTGATAGCTAGTACAGACAGGCTCAGAAGATGAAGAGCTCGGGTCTCCTGTGTTGTGACAGAGCTGGAGATCATGCAGTAAATTCCTTCAGGGAGAGAATGGTTCCCCCTTCAATTTGGAAGATAGGTGAGGACAGGGAAAATATTACAGACTGCAGTAAAAAGCAGGTGTTGGCACTTTGCTTGCACTAGTGAGAATGACATAATACTTAAAAATAATTAGGTTGTTGGACACAAGCTTTCATATAAAGAAAAACATAGAAAACACGTTTTCACATGTTTCCGATACAAAAACCACCTGCACTTAAGTGGTTTCATGAATGTTCATATGACTGTGAGGTTTAAACAAGCACACATTATAAGCAGCCAGCACACAGTGATTTGGTGCACGGATCAGGTTGCTGTGGGTGAGCAGCGAGTATTACTCTGTAAATGTTTTGTGTGTCCTAGCGTGGGCCATAGGAACATACAGAGGAAATGCCTCATTTTTCGCTTCTTCAGAAGAAGGAATGAACCTATTGTCTAGTCCTCTGGGCAATAACTCGGTTCTGAGCCCAGAAGAACTAGTGCGAATCAGACTCCAAGATCCTATTGACATTCTGCAAATTCTGTGGTTTCTCTTTTGTCAGGAGTTACACTGCTTTTGTGAGTCAAGAGAGGGAGGGAAAGGAAGAAATATTCAGAATTCTCTCCAAAATAATTTACAGGAGTACTTATTGCCTCACCCTCTGTGTATGAACTCACATGCGTGGTCCTGGAGAGTCAGGATCATTAGTTGCTGCCTGATTGTTTACTAAACTGAGAATAATCATTTTGTTTCTTACGATCATTTGTACTCTGAAAAATTGAATTCAACAAAGCTGGCTTTCTTTTTAAAGAAAACAATTGTACATTTGAAAATACGACGAACAAAATATTTTACAACCTAAGGACATCTAAAAGAATACATTTTCCAAACTGCACAGCACATGACCATATCTCTTAGCAGTCAGAAGAATATACACGTTAAATGCACAGCTTAGAGAGACCTAATCACACAGAACCTGCTGGCAGTGTGTATCCTGGGTAACACCAGAGTTTTGTACAGTTAAGAAAACATACTCTGGAATACAGCAGGGAGCTGGTCTATAATGCCCTGGTCATTTGCCTCAAAAAACAAGAAGAAATAACAGAACATTACTTGGTTTTCATTCTTACTTGCAGCTGATTTGTCTAAACATTTCTGAAAGCATTCTAACCTCTTTCCATGTGCTAGATGTCAAGTAGGCTCCACGTGTATGCAACTTGTTTGAGTTTTGCAAGACAAAATTCAAACATAATATTAAGTTATCCCACTTAAATAATTCATATTAAGCTGAATAACGTTGGAAAAAAAAAAAAAAACACCAAAATTGGTGTTTGCAAATTGCCATAATTAGCCTTCATCACATGCATAAAGAGACATTTGCAGCAGGTGAGATCGTTCCTCCACCCTTTATTCTACCAATTCCAAGAGGTAAATATGGACTCTCAAAATAAAAGCTAAAAACTCAGTTGTTTTTCCTCTTGTGCATCCATTATTCTGGTTTAAATATCTGTATTTTTCTAAATACCCAGCTACCTTTGCAGCTCCTAAACTTTTTTTTTTTTTTTTTGGAGTTTCCTCAAGCTTTTGAGCTTGCCTCACAAGCTTACAATTTGCAGATTCTGTTATCCCTTAATATTCATGTCCATAGAGAAGAGTGACAGGTTTGGGGAAAGACCCAGAGAATTATTCTAGACTCTTCCACTCAGATTTCATTTCTTCTCTTGATAGTCAGCACCTGACTGTAATTCATTTTGAAAAGTTTAAACAGAACCTTCTATTTTTTGCTGACTTTGGAACAAGGGCATTTGTCTATCCCTCATTAATCTTTATGTCACTTGCAAGATGGTCTAAAGAAACATCATATCATTTCCTTTCAGAATACATTCCCTAAATAGAGGTCCAACGATGCAAACCTTGTCCATAAACATTTCTGTTAAGGTTTTGCTAATGACCTTACACCACTTACACCACAGGAATAAAGATTATTAAACTGGGCCACGTGTTAGTTAGATGAAAACAAGACAAAAAGAGGCACTAAAACAGAAAGCTTCTCCTTTGACCCTCTGGTACAGAGTTTAAGGCATCAGCTTTCACTGGGATTGACTTAACTGCAGCAGAATGAATTTAATGCTGAGTCTTTTCCAAAACCTCAACAGAACATTTGCTGGTGTTGGATGGTATCATCAAATTAGTGCTTCTTAGACCATTTCAGAAGTTACTGATCTCTATGGCTGTCCTGTAGCCACCAGTTATGTGCTCGCTAACACTAGCGGCTGTTTAACTACTTGCTATTGCAAGAGGATAGGAATGCATTCAGACTGAGAAATGACTTCCAGCCAAAGAGTAGGAATTTATTAACATATTCCAAGAGTTGCTCAAATCCCATTTTTTTCCTCCTTGGGCTCACATAAAGTTTTCCTCAGTCCGCGCTGTCCCTCATATTTAAAAGGAATGAGATCTGAAGGATCAAGCCTGCACCTCTGCAGCAAGTATATCTCCTCCTGATAACAGTCATTCTCTGCTTAGGATTTTCACTTACAGCAATCCATATTTGCTAATCACAGAAAAATCAGAAGGAAGTGATCCTTTGGTGCTTTCATTAAAAAAAAAAAAAAAAAAAAAAAGACTGAAGAATGAATGACATGAAAGTATGAGTTTACTGAAGAAGAAAAAAGGTACAAAGGAATGGCTAGGGATATCTCTGGGGAACTTGTATAATATTTTAGTATTGAACTATGGCAATGTTTTTCTAATTCTCCAAAGCCAGTCAAAACATATAAAAAGCAGTACTGGGTACACAGGTACTGCCTAGTGTATTGTTTATGAAGCTCTTCCAGACGGTACTTCATTGCAGTAAGAGGTGGTTTGGTGCTCCATCTTACAAAGTCTAACTGCACACATTCACTCCTCCTTTCACAGCACTATCACGCTCGCTTGTTTCTGGATACCCACACTCTCCCACTGACATAAGAACATGAGAGTCAATGAGACAGACAGAGAAGTGCTTCCTAACTGATATGCAGCATGGTGCTAGAACGTAACCTGGGATGTCAATGCAATGTGCAGTGTCTTCAAGACAAAAAGCACTCAGGGAATATAGCAGTCAAGGACACCACAAAGTGAAGAATCTGGCTATTACTATACTTCTACACTATGAAAACTATTTAGTATATGAACTAAAGTGGGCATTATTTCCCCTCAGCTGGAAGTCAGCTCAGCCAAAGAGCACTGGGAGAAAAGAGGTAAGAAGAAAAGAGTTACTACTACAGGCTTCTGAGTTTTATCAGTGAAACACGAGGGATTTTTGGCAAGTTACTACTGCTCCCGTTTTCAAAAGAGCCTTTAATTTGAGATGTCCAGCTTTCCAGGTGTCCACCTGCAGAAGTTGGCAGGCTAGTTCACTGAGCATCAGCCTGAACTGCTGGGATGGGTAGGTGGTACCAGGGAATCAATGTCAGGCCTTCTAGGAAACATAACATCAGTAGAAAACGTTGACCTCCACTGCTCCACACCGTATCCTTCTGCAATGATACTGAATGGCAAAGCCTCACATAATTATACTGCTGCTTGTAAAGTGCAGCAGATGGAACGTGCTACATCAGCGCTCATTGCTTTTATTACTGAAGGGGAAAAAAGTCTCCAAGGGAAGAAGTGAATGAAATCCTGAGTGCTGTGTTACTCTGGTTAACTTCTGGGAATCTAATTACTTGAAAAGAGGTGCACTTAGCAAATCGTTATATGCTGGTATGAAAAACTGCTGAGGAATACCCCCTCCCCTCTTCATATACTTTACCCTTAGAAAAAGAAGGCAGGTAAGGGTACATTTAACATTCAGAGTCTTTTATACTACTAAGTGAAATCAGAACAAAATATGGTAATTAATCCATTGTGCATTCAAGGATTCAGGTTTGAGCAGCAGATGGGAAAAGTTGTGGATCATAACCCCATGCAATATTTGACAGAATATCAGTCAAATATAGTTCACACATCTTCATGTTTCTGTCAGTCCCTCTTATCTAAAGTTAATTTAAAGTGACAAGAACTACATTAGCACTTTTCAAAGGGTAACGCAAACTTTAGAGTATTTGCCTCAAATCAATACCCACTCAGACTCCTAAATGGTCACCCTGGCAAGATCCTGAAGGTGATTTCATTTTGCGTTTATGCTAAATTTGTCAACCGTTCCTAAAGTTTAAGCAACACCCTTTAAAAAAATGAGTTCAGAAGTGGCAAAGAGAAGGTGGTACCTGCTTATTCTGTACACCTCTCATGACTGTGAGCACACGGAAGCTGTAAAGAAGTCAAAGAAATGCTGGCAAATCTATTTGTGCGAAGTAATATAGTTTAGATCTTAGCCTGCGGGTTATTTTTAAACAATTCCTTATACGAGGAATACTTAGATGCTCTGCTTGGGTGTGTGGCATCTACTTTTGTCTCCACCAAGGTAAAGTAGAATCCAAACAAATAACCCCGTGCAGGTTCCCACAGAAACTCCAGTTCTGTGGTCCCAGCTCAGAGCAGCACCCAGCTGCTCTTCCAAAAAGCAGATCACTTAACAAAAATGGAAGTTCCTTCCATTTTTTCCCCAATTAATTTTACATGAGAACATGCACGTGCAGTTCTGTGAATGTATTTTTGTGCCTTACTTGGGTGTGGGACCGCAGCAAAGTCCAAATACTCTGATCTAATTCTATTGCTGTGCTGGTTGCTCGTGCTTCTGCTCTTTGCATTCACATTACCAAATAAGAGATCACACCCTGCAAGGCTGCACAGAGCTCATCTCCAGGGAAAGCAAAAGCAGTCCTTGGCATTCAGATTGCACACAATTCCAGTATTCTCCTCCCCCCCCACCCCTGTAACAAATGATTTAGAGCAGGCTATGAATGAGAAACATAAGGTAAATGCTATTTAGGCTCTATTGCTTTCCATCCATGAAGTGCAACTTGGCCTTGCCTCTGGAGAGATGCCCAGTTCAGCCCTTCTGGATGCACAGTCACTGTTTGGAATGTGTGTGTGTTTTCTGGACAAGGTACAAAAGGAGGAGGATCACAATGATCCAAGGACTCCAGCTTCTGGAGTTTGCTGGGGCTGAGTCACATGAGGTTTGAAGGGAGGCTCGAAGCCCACCAACAGCAGGTGGAGGGGGAGAGAAACGATAACAGTGCCTTCTCATTATTCTCCTTTCTTTTCCATAAAGCAAAACCTAAGGCCATAACTTCCCTGCCAACCAGACTCCACCCCACCTCAGATCTCTTGCAAAGGTTGTGCTCCAGAAGGGGTGGCAAGGCAGGAGAGCAGCCAGCTCTGACTATTCATATGTAGAAGGGACTTAAGATACAAGACGGATAAATTGATTACATCTGAACTTGTGCCTGGGAGAAAATACAGCAGGAGAAATAGCAGAAAGGTCCCAAAACAAGAGAGTTAAAATAGTTCAGCCGCATTTTTAATGTGGTTTTCCCTTATTTCAATTCCACGTTAACTTAGCCAAGCCACAGCAAGATACTTCTCAGGTCCCTGCCTGATGCACATCATCCTGGTTGTCCCTGTACCTTCCACATCCACTCCCTGACACAAGACAGAATCATAGAGTGGTTTGGGTTGGAAGGGACCTTTAAGATCAGTAAGATCCAACCTCTTCTAGACCAGATCGCTCCAAGCCCCATCCAGTCTGGCCTTGAATGCTTCCAGGGAAGGGGTATTCCAAGGAGAAGCTCCTAGTAAGTCCAAGAACTCTTCATATTTAAGCACTTCTCAGAAGGAGGATGCTGAGCACATGCAAAGCACTCCTTCCAGATAACACCTCCACCTTAGCATACTCCTTCAGAGAATGCGTCCTCTGTTCTCCTTGCGTGTTGTGAGCGATAACTTGCTGAGCTGCTCAGCCAGCAGTTTACACATACAGGATAATATGAAACCCTGCTGAAAAACTCGCTGCCACCACCAGTTTCCCAAAGAGTGGACTGAGTTCTCTTGGTAACTCAGGCTCTGAAGTTAAGGACAGTGCTTCACTATGGTGACTTTTCATGAGCAATCATGTAACCGCAAGAATAAAGAACATCTTTCCTTCTACTTCTTGACAAAAAGGCCTGGCTGGAAAAAGAGTTCTTTTCTTTCAGAGCCCTGACCTATGAGAACGTTTATGCTCACATCAGGCAGTTGCATGCCAACTGCTACCATCCCATGCAAACAGAGAACTGTATCATTCACACTGAGATGACATCATATACACTGTTCTTTTCAGCATAGCATTATTTTTATGCAAATACTTATGCTTAAAAACAAAACAAAACAAAAAACAACAAAACAACCAACAAAACAGAAATCACTTGCCTGCAGCACAAAGCAACACCAGCTGAGAGTTGAAGGACCCTTGAGCTCTTCCCTCCTTGGTGAGGCTTCTTGCTGAAATGCAGACATCCAATCCAGATTCACTGCAGTTTTTCCCCAACGACCAGAAATAAAAAGAACCACTTGCAAAAACCTGAGAAACATCCCACACTTAAGACAATAAGAAACCCCAAGAAAACCGCACATTTATCTCACTAGCACTCCCTTACTGCCAGCTGGCCAGCAAGGCTCTTCACCACTTGCTGTCCCAGCAGCCTGTGCTGCTCACAGCTGTGCCCCATTCATGAATAAACAGGTGAGTTATTTGATAGTCAATGGGGAAAGCTCTCTTCTGTCTTCTTTTCTACCTCAGATCCCACAATGAAGCTAAAGCCAACATTGCAACCCCAGGCAGCGAGCAAATACATATAAACACGTAACATCCCATTGGGTAAAGGATATAGTTGAGGGACACATTAGAAACAAGGAGCACACATCCCTGCTTGGTGTTAAGCACTGCTTTTCCTTTCATTCAGGAACTTGAGTTACTTTACTATGCCATTATTCACATTATTCATTATAGTTCTGATATAAATATATAGTTCAGATCTGGGGAGAAAAAGCAAAACTACCATTTGTAGTTTGAAAGAGATGTGTATTTTCCACAAGGCACTGCCTCCTTTTGAGATATGCATTGAAAGCAGCCATACAAAATGCTACCAAAACTGTACTAGCTGTTTTCTCTAGCTCTCTTTCCTGAGATAGATAAGAAAAGATAGATATGATAGATAGTGAAAACCAGTCTTCTCCCCGCCTTATATTTTCTATGTGATTTTTAAAACTTTGAAAGCCTGCTGAGAAAAACACACCATGAGAGGAAAGCACACCATCCTGGGGACACAAGCACTGCCAACAGGGCTGGCAGCAGAGCTGCAGAGCCATCTGAGCTGTCACCCCCAGCATGAGAGCCACAAGCTCCTCTGGCCTCTGGGGCTGCTCAGGAAGGGAGCTGGCACGCTTTGGCCTCTTGAGTAGAGCATGGCAGCAATTAATTGCATAGTAATGCAGGGATGCAATTAGAGGCAGGCCAAACACAACGCAGCCCCTCTCTTGGCCTCTGAATTTGGAACTTTTTCACCCAGACGTGCCAGTGAGAGCTGACTACGGATTTGTGCCTGATTCCTGTCAGCACTCCCGTGCTGCTGTCCCCTCACCCCACCAGGGAGAGGAGGTGGGTGCTGCTGATGTCTTAGTAGGCACTCGGATGCCTTCCCAGCCTGTTTTGCCAACAGAGTTGCTTGGCTCCATTTTTCTGACAGCATTTCACCCTAGCAATCTTGATCTTTCTTCCAGGTTGTCTTTTAGACAGCACAACTCCTTAAGTTTATCCCTCAACCTGCTGTATTTCAATTATACCACTTATATAGAAATCAGACTACTTACGCAGAGCTGTTTGTTTGTTCTCCTTTATCTGTTCCCTGTGCTCTCTTCATTTTTATCCTTAAGCAGTGAACCACCTAGACCAGAGCAGTGGTTGTTTGGAAATAAGCCGAGCACATAAAATCTTACGATTCTGGGTCCATCATCTCCCCTTCCCCCCATCTCACCACAAATGGACTCTATTACTAATCATAACTCACAGCCAACATCTCTTTGGTTATAGAGAGGAAGAGATTTTCAGCCTCGGGCAAAAGACATCCAGTCTGATCATGAGAGACGCTGAAAGCTACGGGGGTTGCTGGCTCATAGTATCGCTAAGGATGTAGTCCCTGGGGAATAACTTCCTTGCTCATCTAAGTTTTCTTTCATCCAAAATTCAAGCATTCCCTTTCCTGGTTATCTGGATAAAAAAATATATCCTTAAATGAGATGAATGATTTGGGGCACTTCAGGTGTTTTTGGGGGGGGATTAAGCTCAAAGCTCCACAGAGAGAACCTGATTTCCAGAGACAGCCAAGTAACATTCTCTCTGAAAATGAAGTCTATTCAGGCTTTCCAAGCAGAGCATTTTAAAGCCTCATCAGGTAAGGAATTTTGTTCCACCTTCTATGCTTTTAATTTGGTGTCTTGCAGCATTTAAAAATATTTAATGAAGTCAATAAACTTGTAGGACAGAAGGCTTTGCTGTGGCCAGTGCATGAAGTAGAGGTCTGGCACCTGTGTGCTGCTGTGCTGCCCACCTTCCCTTCAAAGCCCATGGATGAAGTTCTTCCAGCACACCGACTCTGTGCATCTGTGCACTGTTTACATCTATATTTATATTCTCTTAATTATTTTGTATCACATACAATTTTTAAAACCTTTCTTTTAGTAACAAAGCTTTCCAGCTCACTTTTGTCTTTGTTTTAAAAATAAACAACTTAAAAGAAGGCAAGATCAGAAGATTAAATAAATTAATGAGAAAGATACTTAAAAGGGTTTCAAAGACTCCTTCCTGCAACACTGTGTAGATTTTAAAAAAAAGCAATTGTAAGTTCACAACTCAAATTAGCACCACCATATATACTCAGAGAGGTCTGGCTCAGGGGCTATGAAATTTGGACCCATCTCAGTGAAGGAAACAAGTTACATTTAATTTCATTTTCTTTTTCTTTTCACTGCATTTTCCCTTCTAAAATTGGGAAATATCAAAAGTGGATATCATTTCTGTTTCATATTCAGCATGGCATGCATGCTTTGGGTTCCTCCAACTGAGGAAAGTTGCGCATCTTTATGCAATGGGTGCAGCAAAACTACTTCACCTTCACACTGTGCAGCTCAGCTGCCAGGAGAGGCATGAAAGTCTCCAAAGCAGCAGCACAAACCTGAGCTGGGTTCTGCAGGCATAGAAGCAGAGAGACAAGGATGGCGTGGCTGGTTGGTAAGAAATAGCAGACGTGGACTGACACGAGTGAAGGCAGGTGTTGAAAGGATGAGGCTTAAAGGCTGCAGACAGATGTCTTAGCTAGGGGGCACAGAAAAGTATGAATGTAAGAAGCAATTAGGAGTATTTGTCATACATTAGGAAAGAGAGCAACCTTGGCAGCCCAACCTGTGTCACGTAGATCTGTGGTTTGTTGCCACTGAACGCCAAGGTGCATTTTACAAAAATCATCTCTCCCACTTCACTCCCTCAAAGCTCCATGTAACTTGGAGAATGCAGCAGCTCTGGCTACCTCTCCTTCACACTCGCTTTCTGTTTGGTAGAAATTTTCTTGATTCATACCACGAGGAAGAAAGAATCTGAGCACAACACACATGCACTCCAATAACAAAGGGATGAGCATTACGCCTGTCATGACCACAGAGAAGCCACTGAGCTAAGCATTGTGTTGTGATGTCAGATACAGTTAAATATTGTTCTCCTCCCCGGAAACAAATCTAAGGCTTGGTTAGTCAAGGAGAAGCTTGAACCTGCTTCCTTCAGTGGTGAAAACACTGACTTCCTACACTTCCATTTGCAGAACATGTTTCTACAGTCTAATTTTAGAGATCTTGCCTATATATCCCTTACAGAAGGAACCTCAGATGACCAACCTGCTAACTTAGTTTTTTTAGATGCGAACCTAAAGTTATGTGGAACATACTTGGACCTGGATAGTAAAGCCCAGTGACCCTTGGTCCTCCTTAACAGAGCAAGGCAAGCTCCTTGCATCAGAGTCTGAAGGACTTCACTTTTTCTCACTCAAAATTTGGCTGTGTTAATACAGTCCATCCCAGAGCCCTGAAAAATCAGTTCCAAAGCCTCAATTCTCCAAGCTGGTGTTTTAATGAAGTTTGGAGCAATGTCCCTATTTTGGCTGACTGGAACATACGAGGCCATGGAAGTATACAATCACTCTCCCTGGAGAGAGGAAATTTTTACATAGGAGATACTCTCACCTTCCACAGTCCTCAAAACTAAGAGCCCCAGAAAGTGGGAACCAATTTTACCAGAATTTGTTGTAGCATCAATAAATTTATATCAAATGTGTGAGGAGGGCTTAGTTTTGGTTAAAAATCAAAATTTTAAAAATCCTCAAAATAATACTGAAAATGTACAAAATCATAGTTACGGTGATGAGTGTGGGTGTGTATATGTGTGTGTGTGTATGTGCAGAAGCATACCACGGAATTCTTTTATTTCATAGAAAGACATTTGATACTTATTAAAAGATTATTGCTTTAAGGCATATTTTGATTTTCTGCCTAAGACTGTGTGTGGAGAGTCTTGCTATTGAGATAATAACAAAGAAACCTTAAACATGAAAAAAAAATAGCCACATGAAAGATAGTACGTTCCTTATTAGTACTGGTATCATTTTCCTTGGGATTACTTCTCTCCAAATATAACAGAAGTTTACAAGCAAAAGCCCATTTCCAGTAGAAAGAGACACCACACGGTGGTTTTGAACATTTACTTTGCTATTCAAAACTGCTGGTGTGTGATACTTCATTATGCAATTATCAAGTGACTATTTACTTCAAAAATGTATTTACAGTTTCAAGATCTGTGCTAAGGAGAATACAATCAACCGTGCTGCATATTTCAAGACACAAGGAGTTAGACAATTCTATTAGACATGCCCCAACAATGCTTTTAAAACTTGAGAAAGCTATACTTTTTTTCTGCTCATAGATGAAAGCATTTTAGGGAGCTGAAGAGCAATCATAAGCAATTTTGGAATGATTGAAACCTTTTAGAAACTTATATATGTATTTGATGTATATGTATATATATACGTATTTGATGTGTTTTTACTTTGGTGTTTCTAGGCTTAGTTTACAGCACCTTGCTTTCTTCCTCCAAGACCTTGCAGAAAGCTGGAGTCAAGCATAACTTGGGGAAGAGAAAATTTCAATCAATAGACTGCACAGCTGCAAACATAAGCTCTTTTTAGCTGCAAAACTGTCAGTGTAAAGGAGTAATTTATTTTTTATTGGAGCTAATTAAAGTTCATTTCAATTGATCGAGGTGCAGGAGATAGTCTTCTTCACGGGAAGGGAAAACAGCTGCCATAAATAAACCTAAATAAACAGCATGGAAGCACAACACCATCCCAGAGTTACAAACCCTTCCTAGTTTACAACGGGCTAAAGTTTAAGTAACACACACTAATTACCTGAGCACTGAAACATTTTAAATACGTCTGCTTAGTGAAATGGCACATAAAATTCATTTTCCTATGAAGATGTGCACATCTATTCTTTACAGAGAGGCATTTACGCGTGAAGATTTAGATAAATATTTTCCATGTTATGACCTATTCTTAATTCACCAACAGCCATCCTTAGAATAAAAGAGGCTGCCGGTCCAAACACGTCTGCACTCATTTGTATGAACATCGATGAGCAGGTTGTGTGGAAGACATTTAGAAGAATAAATAAATAAATAAAGCCATGGTATTTTTCTCACAGCACAGAAAGGTTAAGGGATCACTGAGCGAGGCAAGAAGTTCTCCGGCATTAGAGGAAGGCTGCAGATAAAGAGAATATTATTTTAATAGCAAAATAAAATCTCTTTTACATTCAGTACTTCCTTTGTTTCATCCAGGACACTAGGCATTAGAAAAGGGACACGGCCCTAGGAATGTAGCAACTCAAACCCCATTAAACATGCATGGGGAAGATTTCCAGCCTGCTGTGCAGGGAGTTACATGCCCAGGCTCTGTTAACAACAGTAATTGTGCATATAATTTCCTGTGCGTTGCTCTGAAAATTCACCCTACAGACTTTAGCTCCATGTCAAGTAACTCAGCAGCCATTTATTATATTCTGAGGTTGGAAAGCAGAACTTTGAAACTGCAGCATGGAATTGGTCGCTACTGCACCTCTCTCTTTCCCACACTTTTTCCACTCTAAATAAACCAAAGGAAAGCTCTGAGGACCAGGCAGGGAACGCAGCTCCAAAGGCTGCAGGGTCTTCTGTGTGGTGATTGTTCCTGCTGCCAGGTCTGGGCTCTGCAGGACCCATGCTGGTCCCTGCAGGGGTGAGCTGGTGGGCAGATCCTGGTTTCATCTCTGGGGCCAATACAGAGGCCTGGAGATGGCACTGCATGCATGGGTGGCCTGTAGAGGAAAGGCTCAGATGCACCAGGATGCAGAGCTCAAGCCCACATGGGCCAGAACAGGAGGTAATTAGCATCTTCCACGTGGTAGAAATAAGCTTAAGTAAGGAGCATACTCAAGGTGCTTTGAAAATGGGTTTGAATCAAATGAGTAAAATCACTAAATGCAGAACTGACTGGCACTGAGCTGCTCAGAAGGGTTCTGGATATGAGAAGTTGCTAAGGAAAAGTTGCCAGGCAGAAGGTGAAGAGAAACATTTGGAGAATAAAACCCATCTGAAAGCTCCCTAGAGTGGGCACAACTGTGCAGAATGCCAAGATCAGAGTTTTATGGGAGCTAATGGAATCCTAATCTTGATCTTAACCCTAAGCCTAACCTAGAATGCTGCCCTAGAATAACAAATCAAGTTTTGATCAACTTTCTGTCCAGCAAAAGCAGAAAAATGCCAAGCTACCTCCACTGGCTGACAAGCAATTAAAACTGCCTCCATCTGCTCACAAATGAGTGAATGCAGAAGGCAAAATGGAGACTAGATCAGAGGATACTGCAGAATCAGGGCAAACCGTGAAAGCGATTTTCTGTAAAAGATCATCGGGCTCCAGAAGGTCATACAATGAATTATGTTGAATAAGACACTCTCTCCACCCTCATTCCCATCTAGTTCTCTCAACTTGGGTACTAATTAAAGAAGTGCAGAAATTAAGCATTCATATAAATACGTACACACTCAAGCATCTGAACCACCCGTGTGACCGCAAAACTAAAGAGTCCCATTTTCTCCTTACCAACCACACCCCCAACAGCTCACTTGGCACCAGAGAGAAAGGATGGGGGGAAAAGCAGAACAAAACCAAGACGGTCTTGGCACAGCGTGCCCACAAAGTTGCGCTGTGATCCACTGATGAAAAAAGTTCTCCAGGGAACAATCCCCCATCAGTAGGTGGAACGGCTAATCTTCCGTATCTATATTCTATAATGGCATAACTTGCAGCAGGGAGCATGTGATCACTCTTTGAATAAGCAGTGGGAGGGGAGAGGATACATTTAATGGCCAGAATTAGTCTCCTTATATTGGTTTCCCAACCCATTGTGTAAAATATGCAGCATAAGAGTCGTGCGAGACGTTTTTTTTTGATTTTGAAATGGGTTCACATCAAATACGCCCATCCCCCAGACACAAGAAATTTCTCGCCACATGCTCCTGTCCTCCAGACTTACACAGCATTTTATTGTATAGAACACTTCAAAAGCATTTGGTTCCCTTGTAAAAGTTTTACAGGAAAATCATTGAAGAGCAGTGTAACTTTTTTTTTTTTTTTTTTTTTTTTTAAATTCAAAACTAGAACCAATATTCTGGATTCCCACACTTTGGTGTGGACTCAGAGAGAGCTGTGCTTTGCTGTACGGCAGAGCAGAAATACAGACCCTGCATAATTAGAATTGCAGTCATGGCCTGTGGGATCTAGTGATTTGGACATATTTTATTTAACCAGCTTAGTAAAAGGTAATATTCAGCAGCTGTGATCTATAGCAGAATTACAATTTTCAGGGTCAAGGAGGGATTTTGATATTAGGAGGTTGGGCAGAATTGCTGTAAAATCTCATGAGCTGTCGTTAAAAATAAATGAGAAAATAGGTTATCCAAGAGTCATTGTAAGGGAAAAATCAATAGGCAGTGTCTATTCACTTGGGCTATCAAAATCCTTGAAATTTGAACAAAAGTTTCACGTTTAGTGTGCTGTAGGTTTTGAAATGTAAGTGGTGAATGCTCTGTGGGTACAAATTCATTGTGCTGTGCATTCAAACAAGAAGAAAACCTTCTGAAGTTCTGGAGTTCTCTATTAAGATAGTACAGTTCCTTAGTCACCACGTCAGACACGTAAAACAGTTGCCGACAAAACTTCAGAAGCAATTTTAGCTAACTGATGACAAACCCTCCCTTGGAAATCTATCCCATTTCTGTATCTCACCTTGCTCCTCGGGGGCTGCCTCCATCCCCAGGTATTCAGCAGGCACAGGTAGGGGCTGCAGCCCTGCAGCCGGCCAGCGTTCTGCAAGTGCACTCCTCCACTGCAAAACTGCAAACGCTGGAGATTGGAAATGAGCATTATTGATAATTTGGAGCAGTGCATGTAATTGATATGGAAAGGGAGTATCATCCTCATTCAGAAACAATTAACTTCCCCCTCCAACACAGCAGTTCAAAGGAGCCTCAGCCTTTTAAATATGAATGAGTATAACTTCAAAATATGCAACTATTAGCTATTACACACATGGAGTAGAATTTTTTTTTTTACATTTTGCAGCTACCAGATTTAAGTGTGTCACAGACATATACATGCATGTGCAGCAGTTGTGTGCGGAGTCCAGTCAGTTAAGAATGGGGAGAGGAAAGAAAGAGGAGCAAACTGCTGAAAGAGTTGTTGGACCACAGTGTTTTATTTGCGATGCAGCCCGATAAGGTCCACTTAATGCTTAGTTCAAGGCAGACAACTGAGGCTTCACAGAATGATACAAGAATTAGCAATTTCATTTCAAATAGACACCCAAAAATATTTCCCCAAAGCTCAACAATGATGCAGAATCCAACAGACTCTTCTGCAGGAGCCCGATGAAGATTTGTATGTTGTTAATTTGATTGCTGAGGGTGCATGTTAAATAAATAGAAAAGAACTGAGTTTGTCACTGTCATCTGAATCCATTCAGTCAGTGCAACAAAGGTATATTTAACTAAAATATGAAACAGACTTGCTAACACCACATTATTTTCTCAGGCTTACAAAGTTAAAAAAAAAATTAAACTGAATATAAATGACTTTGAGCATTTTTTATGACACCCACAGCCTAAGTGATCCACATAATGTAATCTAACCATCATTAGAAACCATGAAATCACAATTCCTCTGGGATGGATATTTATCTCTCTGTTACATACAGAAAGGCGATTAATTAGTAGCTCTTTCAGTGTTTAACATTGCTGTGTACTAAGGCTGATTAAAATCTAACTGTATAACAGCTATCATAGCTAACATGTAACGTGGGGAAAGTTTAGCCGGGGCATGAAGAAGCACCTTAAAAAGAAAATTTAAAAATGTTCTCCTTGAAGCAGGTAGCTTCATAGCCAAAACCCAGGCTTCCTCTAGCGTCTGTGACACACGGCAATCACAGCAACTACTGAGATATCAAACCCATCAATATTAAAAACAACTGAACCAGTACCAAATATTTTTGTAAAGTGGGAACGTTGACAGAATAACCCATTTGTTTTCTAGGAAAGCATACAGTGTACAGCCATAAAGTGAATTACACAGCGAGGTCTTGAATGGCTTTTTCTGAAATTTAAATCAGAGTGTTGTCTGGGGCACATGCATGCATACACTGTGCAAACAGCACAGTGCACACACATGGTGGGGGCTAAATTTGTATTTCTGGTACAATTTCACTGGCTTGTGCGGAATGCACCAAAGATACATCAGTATGTGTATACACAGTTTCCTCCAGGATCTCACAAGGGACAAGAGGACATGAATGATTTCACTTTGGGAGGAATAAACAGAGATGACTTGAGTACTTCTGGTTTTCAGAGCATTCTTAGTGTCAGTGACAGTACTGGAGGAATTTCATGCAAGAACAAGCTAAGGTGCCAAAAAATCCCAAATCATGACTCATTATTCTGCAAAAAAACAACATATTTTGGCATCACTGTACCTAGGTATGCAAACTGATATGTTCTGGTAGATTGAGAAGAGTGAGGAAATGCTAAAAGCAAGAGAATTGTTCAGCAAAAAGACCAAGGTAACCTTGGTTTTATTTACCTTTTTGAACCTATCAACTCAGATCACAAATCAGTATTGGACATAGATTATATTTTAGCAAGGATCCACAAAAAATGGAAAAATTACAAGCAAACATAGTATAAAGAAAGTATAGTGTAACACCCTCACACCCCAGTCCATGTCCCAAAAAACTGAACCAGATTCCTAATTCTCCTTATTGTGTCAAGTATTGTGTAGATGCTGCTCTCTTCTGGCTGCCTATACACATTTTAATATGCAAAATTATAATAAAATGTGAAATAAAAGGCTGCATAAATCAAACATGGCCTCAGTGTATTGAGGGTAATGGAGTCACCTCACCATGGAAAGGTGCTTTGCAGGGCTGATCCAACACCAAACTTAGTAGCTCCTTCAAAATTTCCCTCCTGTCTTCCTGCGTATTTCACTCTAGGGAACCCAAGTCTGCTCCTGGAAGAAAGAGGAAGGTATGCTGATAGTTTTCAAGCAGCAGATGACCAGTGGTACCTACTGCATGTGCCAGCAGCACCTAGCAGGGCAAGGGGCACAGCTGGTAATGATGTGGAGTTGGGCCTTCAGCCACTTCTCACTTCACAGCTACTTGAGTAGCAACAGCTCAATTTCATATGCTTAAAAAAAACAACAGATTAAGCAGTAAAACAGTGAAAACCAATGAGAAGATCAAAACACTGAAACTCTCAAGTGACCACTGCACCAGGACAGAGATGTTTGAGAGCACTCTACAATGATCAAACTACCCAACCTAACCATATCACCAGCCACACACTCCTGCTTCAGGAAGAGCGGAGGATGAGCAGCAGTCCTATCAGTAGGCTGGAAGTAAGAAATAAAGTCACCTTGGCACTTCATTACCCCATTGTGTGATGTGATGGGGCGAGTAATGTACTGGGTCCCAAGGTGACCCTAAGATGGTTGACTTCCTTCCACCTGCAAACTGCACGGCAACTCCACACTTGTGTCCAGGTCAGACATCCTGACCTCCTGAGCAGATGTCCTCTAATGACCCAGGTCGGGTGGGCAGCAATCGCCGTGGTGAGGGCAGGCTGTGAGCGGTGGGGAATGCAAGGCTTCCAGCCTGTCTGTGTGCAGGGTCTTGCTTCTGCCAGGCTTCTGTGGGACTCGCAGGGATATCTGTTACGATTCATTAAGTAGCGCTCTGAGAAGTTACCATAATAACATTTCAACAGGGTTTCCAGAGGGAGTCTCAGAAACTACAGGAAAAGCCGACAAGTTTCAATCCATTTATCAAAGCGCTTCGAGACAGATGAAACGGCAGACGTGCTTAGTGAGGAATGTCTCTCTTTCTGGGTGTCCAGAGCATTTCAGTAAATAAAAAGCTCTTTAAAAATAAGTCAATACAATGGAATCCCTTTTGCCCTTTGCCAGCGCCTGTATTACACTTACACCCAAATGATCCTCCTACCTATTATACTGTGGCATTTGCATATACATCAAATAGATGCTTTTTACTTATGTAATACATTTAATCCAAGGATTACAGAGCACACAATGTATTAAACATTACAGCACCTCGTGAGGCAGGTTAGCATTAATGAAGCTGCAGTGGGTAAACTGAGGCACACGCTAGCTTTATGACTTGCTTGTGGTCCCACAGTCAATCAGCGGACAAGTCATTAAGACTCTCTTCAGACAAACAGTAGACACACATATGCACATAGTTGTATGGATAAAACAAACTAATCCACATTTTCAAAAGGAACTTCGGCTACCCATCAAGAGACACTCAGGGCCTGGTTTTCTGAGGGCAGTAGAACAAAAGCCAAATAGGAGAACTTAAAAGGAACAGAAGGCAAACGTTTTCTCTTGGAAATAGCATCCTTCTGTATGCCAAACTGTGTACACAAAACAAAGAAGCATCTGAAACCAAAGGACACTTTAGATGCTGGGTTCCAATAATTCAATTTCCTGAGTAAAGATTTTTTGAGACCTGCAACAGGGGGTTTGTTAGGGTTTTGTTCAATAACATGGGTTTATATTTAGCTTTCGTACAGCAGATAGAAGGGAAAAAAAAAATCACTGGTTAAGGTCTTTGAGCCAAGCATCTAGGATAAAATTTTCAAAAGCACTCAACAGTGGTTTTTGGAAACAGAATTAGGCTAGTTGCTGAGACAAGCTTTAATAGCTGCCCCCTATGTACTTTAGCATTTTAACTCAGAGCTGATTTTGTCAGTTATGGTGCCATTTCTTGTTTCAGTCTCCTCATCTCATGGCCTTCACCAGCAGTGCTACATCAAGCTGGATTAAAACCAGGAGACTCAGAGATGCGAGAGCTTGTGGTCATGACCTCCCAGCATGTCTGTCACCTGAGAGTGTTGTAGCTGGACACAGGGATGCTCCCTGGGTGGCTCCCACTTCCCAGCCAGCCTTTGTTCTCTTTGTGGGAGCACTGGCTAATAGTGGTGTACAGCCTCCGCCTGATGGCTAGGTGAGGCTGTAATTACCTCAGTAATAAAGGTCTGATCCTTCCCCACTCTGCACCTTCTTGGCTGGTCAGGAATACTTGTCTAAAGTGGGTGCCAAATGCTACCAGATCAGAAAGATGGCATTTTGCATCAATGGAAATGACCAGGTGTAAGGAACAAAGGCCCACATAACAATGTTCTCAACTCTGTTGTCCTTTAATTAAGTAGTTCCTCGGGCAATGACACTAATGAGGCCTTGTTTCCTCAGGGTTGGATTCTCTAGTATCTAAATGGGACGTGAGCTCTTCCTGAGGAGAGAGGCATTTGTAATTTCTCCCTCTCAGGTGGAGCCCAATTTGGGTGGATGTCACGTTGCAGCCTTTCTCTTGGTAGGGACGCCAGTGGGACCCTTCTCTTCTTCACTGTTCATTTTCCAGAAACCTACAGAAACGTCTAGGAGCTATGCTCTTGTATTAAATTTGCTTGAATGTGGGCAAAGAGCTCAAAGTCATAAGGGGAACTGAAAGCTAAATGCATCAAATGAGACAAAGCAAAGTCAAAAACCTGTTTCTACTAAACAAAGAAGGTTAAATATTAGTTTTGCTTATAAGCAAGTTCTCTAGTTGTGTGGTAAATTCCGGGGGTATTTTTTTGCTGTGTCAGTAGACATGCCTGACTGAAACTCCTGCAAGCAGTATCAATAAAGAGAATATGTGCAAGCAAATACATGCAAGCAAGGCACACAGCTTTGGGAAGAGGCAATATTACTTAGCTAGTTGCAGATGAGAACTGGAAAGTTCATTTAATCCACAGAAGCAGGAAACATGCTCACGGGACCCATGGCTGTGGGTCTGAAAGTTGAAAACTGAACAAGGAAACAGCAAAAGAAGGTGTGCTTTGGGTTTGGCCCAGAACAGCAGCCAGAACATGGCAGCCAGTGGGATGTAACACCACAAAGCTAGCGACACAGACCTGGAGTTATTATTGACCTCTCTGGCCATGAGAAGGCAGCCCCCTTTTCCCTATGTTGTTAATTTGTTCAGCAATGCTTAAGACCTTCTAAAGTGCATAAAACTTTCCCTTCCTAACGTTGTGCTCTTGCAGGACAGACATCCAGACAATGCATTCCCATCATATATTCCTTAATATTCTATTAAGAAATAGGTACTCACCTAGGGAGAAACCTAACTTTGGCTTGTAGAGATAACATCCTTTATCAGGATGCAATCTAATATCTTTCATTATTATAATGTCAAGGCTACAAACACTGTGTAAGAACCCAGGCTGCAGCCCCAGAACTGCAGGATCAGGCTACAGCTGTCTCCCAGTACCTGGCTGATGAATAGTTACCAAAAGTGGATGCCCCGCTCCTCTTAGTTAACTTGACAGAATAAGTAGCATTTACAGGTTATGCAGAGTTTCTTACAAAATTACAGCAGCTATGGGAAAGACTATCCCTAAATAGACCCTGAGATGCCCCTCCAACACCAGACACCATTTTACTTCTCCTTGTGGACAAATATTTCCCAAACAGGTTTTCTGAAACAAAGAGGCGATCGTGCCCATGTGCTTGGGGAAGGCAAAGAGTTTTACAGAGGGCTGGGAGCTCTCCCACTCTGGGTCTGTCCCTGCTGAACTTGTCTGGCATGAGATGGGGGTAAAAGCAACAGATCCCAACAGTTTTGAGCTGTTACAGCCATACCTTCAGGAAAATTCCAAGGAACTACCAGCAGACCTTCCTGAGCGACAGATCAATACGGAGGTCTGTGTCAGCCGTGCCGTTACTCACGCCGAAGGCAGTAATTTGGATAAAGGGATGAAGAGCACACAAGTTCACTGGCTCTCAGTCTATACGCTCTTTCCAGCCTCTCCTGTAGATGCCTTCATTATTTATAGGTGACAAATAAAACACAGCGGCTGAGGATGACAAAGTGTTTCTCAAACACACCTCTGTTTCCTGTTACCTTCA